>NW_003307383.1:0-7362 GCF_000142945.1 Phytophthora infestans T30-4
CGGGCGAGGATCCGGGGACAGGAAGCGCCTTCGAGTGTGAAGACTGGGGATCCAGTACGCCCTACCCGTAATCTGATACAATCCAGCCAAGATCGAGCCAGATCCGGCAAGAAGCCAGTGGGGTTATCGTCAGATCGGGCTCAAGGTAATCGCCTCACGGATCCTGACTCGCCAGTGGACCAGACGGCCACAGTTTCTTCCGACACTTCCTGGGGCACCCTGCAGCGACACTTCGAAGCTGCGATGAGTCGTTTCCTGGCCGAACAGGGTATGAGAGCGCCCGTGCCACAAGCGCAAGTGCTCCACGAACATGGAGCACGAGACGTGGAGATGGAGTCAGTGGAGGGAGACAACTCCCATGATGAGTTCGACCCAGATGATCTGGATGGCCCATCCCCATCGTCAGCGGTGGTAGCAACAGCCGCAGCCGGGGCGGGTGGATCGTCCATGATCCAGAGGGTACGGATCTCAGCCATATCGGATCTGAAGGAGTTCACGGGCAAGGATCAAGACGAGGATCGAGCGAGAACATGGATCAGCAAGGTCAAGTCGGCCCTCATGAGAGATCAAGCGTCGGATGCCGAGAAGTGTCTGACCTTTGCGGATCTGCTAGCGAGGCCAGCCAGGAATTGGTATCGGCAGCTGGGTAGATCCACCAGGAACAAGTGGTCGGATTTGCTGCGCAGTTTCCAAACACAGTACTGTGGATTGAGGGTGTCGGTGGCACGATAGTACTACCACGCTCGCCGCAGATCGGACGAATCCCCGCTGGAATATCTGCATTGACCAAATGTGGCCGGGCTACGGGCCAAGTTGAAGGCCAAGGATGGGGGATCTAAGGTACTGCGGGAACACGTGGATCATTTCATCGAGACGTTGGGAGATGTGGATCTGGCGGACAGGCTGATCCTGTTACGCCTTCCAGACGCAGATGAGCTTGAAGAAGTACTGCAGGTTGTGGATCGCGCGAAACACCTCCAGAAGAAGGCGGCAGTCAGAATCGGAAAGTATCGCCAAAAAGCTCCGACACCTACGGCCCCAGTTCGACGCGTCCACCAAGGCGCGGCGCCCGACTCAGGAACTGAATCAGATTCCGATGGTTTGACTCCGACCCATAGGATTACCGCCGAGTCTGTCTCACTGCGTCCAACGATCGTACGGCGAAGACTGAAGACAACTCTCGCACTGGGGATGCCGTACCCGGGGACCGTGGGATGTACAGACCCGAGATCTCATGGACGGGACAGGATAAATCAGGTGCTCGCAGTGTGGATCCCGGAAGCACACAAAAGATGGATGCTGGAAACATCTGGTTTGTGAGAAGTGTGGCAAGAAGGATCATCCCGGAGATCATTGCTTCTACGTGTGCCGCGGTTGTGGCGAGGTTCACGACATCGGCAAGTTCCCGATGGAGGAGTTCTACAACAAGATCCGCCAATAGTTTGATCCAGCCAAGCACAGAGGGATGATGCTAGAAGTGGCAGAGAAGCTGTTAAACTAGGTCGCTCGCCGGGTTTGAATCCGGTACGAGCCGAGCGTTCTAGATATTGCATTTATGCATTTGTGAACAAGACATCGCTAGATTCAGGTAGCAGGTCTCTATATCCAGTCGATAATACACGTGATCTACATGAAGTGTCAGTTGCCAAGGTCTCTAGTTTGCGCCAAGTGGATGAATTCGCCAGATCCGAAGTTTCTTCAACCCTGGATCTACAAAGGGGAAAAGCGCGCGGCTACTGGGAGAAACGACAACATGGTCGATGGTTTGAGCCTACCAAGGGTGAGGTCACTGCAGATCCACCCCCGGTTTGTCCGGTCACTGGACCCGTGGATCTGAAGATGTTGGATCCATGGATCTGCTGACAGGGGAGTCCCGTGGATACTAGAAGTACCATGTCCCAGGAAAATGGTTCAGACAAGCCAAGGTAGGGGTCAAGATCAACAATGAAAAAGCAATCCTACTCCTAGATAGTGGTGCCGAGGTGTCTATATTAGATACCGCCTTTGCTCGTAAGGTTGGGTGCCAAGTGGATGGGAGTCGGATCCAGGATTGTGTTGGGATTGGTGAAGGCGTGTACCGACGAATGGGAGAACGCGGATCCAGATCATGATGGCAGGCGGTTTGGTATACTGGTTCGACATTTGGGTTGGAGATCTCACTGGTCAAGATGCCATCCTCGGGATGTATTTCATGGTACCAGCCGGCGTAAGGTTGGATCTGGCGGATGGGACACTGTGTTTCCCGGACGAAATGCGGATCCAGCTCAGCGGACGGCGACCGTTGTACGGGGCGAAGATGAGGATCGTAAGGGCGGATAAGACGACCTGGATCGAGCTCGGAGAAACCTGGGAGCTGCCAGGTCGGTTGAAGTGGGTGGAACATGAGAAATGTGGGTCACCCGGGGTGAGAAGTGGGTGCCTACAGTATTCCAAGGACCAGGTCGATCACAATACCTCCAGGTCACAAATGGCAGCGACAAGAGACTATTACTGGACCATTATGAGGAGATTGGGCGATGGTTGGCGAAGGATGGTGGGTATCCCTAGGCGACCTGGATATGTGTCAGTTGGATCCCGTCGCTACAGAGAATGGCAGAATCTGGCGTATGAGGCGACTACCGAGATCGAATCCTTTGCGGAAGTGGAGCTCCCGGCGGAACCAACTGGCCCCTTGGTGGCCTTCATACCAAACTTCGCGAAAGTTCCTACAGAGGGATCGTCGGATTGGGATTCAAGTGGTAGAGATTGGACCCAAGCCCGCTGGTGATACCCAGAGCCGGTCCCTCGATAGCCCAGGTTCGGTGGATGTGGGATCGCAGATAATTGAAGCCGGCTCGCTGGATCCTGCTGACCCACAGTTGGATTCGAGCTTTTCATAGGACAGCGTGCCCGGATCCTTGTCGAGAGTGGCAGCACTGGCTAAACAGGAACCGTCGTGTGTAAACTCACCAGAGGATCAAGTCGATTCAAAAGATAGTTTCCCCGGTACCAGGATACCCGATCCCATACAGACAGAAGAAATGACGGGAGAAGGGGTGTCGCGGTGCTTGGGTCCAGTGGTGGATCGGACAAAGACTGAAGAAGAACAAGTCTGCTACCATGAAGGCGGGGATCTACACGCCGAGGGCTTGGAGAAGGTATGGCGGTGATCCCGGAGGTACCACTGACCACAGAGGAGGTCACGATTGATGATATCCAAGTGGATCCGGGGGCGAACGAACCCGCGGAAGTGGATCGACTACGTCAGAAGATTTGGGAAAGCCGAAATCTGTTAATTGGCAAAGCGAATGCATTACCACCAGCTGCACGCGGAGTCAAAGGTGATATTGATGTCGGTGACGCGAAGCCGATCGCTCAAAGGGTGCGGAAGGTGGCGCCTCAGTTCCGAGAAAAGCTATTGAATCTGATTAAGGGTCTGCTACAAGCCAAATTAACAGTTTCTCAACGTCTTCGTGGGCGTCTCCTGTGGTGATCATCGTTAAGAAGAACGGAGTGGATAATGCTTGTGTATTGATTCCCGGATGGTTAACAGCCTGACCCGACTGATGGTGTATCCGATGCCTTTAATCAATGAGCTATTGGAAGACTTGGATAAAGTACTCTGGTACTGTTATCTAGATATGGCAAGTGGTTTTTGGGTGGTGACTATGACCGATCGAGCTCGCGCAATATCCGCATTCATCACACCATTTGGACTGTTCGAATGGAGCCGGATACCGTTTGGATTGAAGAATGCACCCCAGATCTATCAACGCCTAATCGATAATGCCCTCTACGGATTTACCCGAATACCAGAACCCGTAAGAGGTGAATCCGGGGAAGGTCATACGGAAGTGGATCCATTCGAAGCAGGAGAGCCAGGTGGATTGGGAACTCCATCCGTGTTAGGACGCAGATCCTATATCGACGACATTATAATCCCGGCGGAATCTTGGAATCAGTTGTGCGAGAGAGTGACATCCCTACTGGAGGCGTGTACTAAGTGGAATCTCTCTATCAGCGTGGTGAAGAGCTATTGGGGGATGCGCAAGGTGGATTACTTAGGTCATCGAGTCTCCAAGGAGGGATTGGAGGCGAATCCTAAAGACCTGTCTTCGTTGGAAGACTTGTCCTCCCACAGTCGCTACGGGCGATGGAATCCTTCTTGGGTAGTTTGAACGACTACAGTCGGTTCATCGAGGATTACGCACTTTTTTGCTGCAGTACTCTATGAATTGAGGTACGTGCTTTTTTTGCTGCGATGGCCACTTCGGCTGTCCGGATCAAGATCCAACAAGCTCTGGCCCTAGAGATCCCAGATCCACGAGGGGATCCACGTAGTACGACGCCGGAAGACGCCTAAAACAGGAGCTGGATCCATCCCGGGACCAGCGGGGAGAGGATCCAATCTGGACAGAGCTGACGGAGGAAAGATCGGAAAAGGTGGAGCCTCGGTGGATCCGAGTTCAGCACGCGTTTGTGGAGCTAAGGATAGGATCGCGACGACGCCCATCCTCCGCCATTTCGATCCGGAACGTCAGCCTACGGTGATAGTCTATGCTAGTGATTGGACGGTCTCAGCAGCTTTGGTACAAGAACATGAGGGGATCTGCCATCCGATCACCTTCGTCAGCCGAGCGATAAAGCCGAATGAGTTGAATTATGGAGCGGTGGAGAAGGAGATATTTGCACTCCTGCGGGTGTTGGATCTCAATTATATCCTGCTGGTGGGAAGATGTATCCGGATCTTGACTCGCCACTCCACGCCCGCCTGGTTGTTCAAGTCCGCCGGTCTACAAGGACGGTTGGGACAATGGGTAGCTTTACTTTCACCATGTACACTGGAGATCGTAAAATGTTCCAAAGGCGAAAACGAGATCCTGGGAGTTTTGGCCGCGAGCATAACCCCCAGAGCCAAGATGGACGAAGCACTGACTAGGATCGCTCCTAAGAAAGAACTCAAACGCCGGATCCAGATCCCTATCCCGACGGTACAAGCGGATGAAGATCTGTACATCCTGAATTTTGATGGATCTGCTCGCGTGCGGCGCGGAGGAGGAGCATACAGCGCAATTATGTGGAAATTGCCCGGATGGGAAGTGGTAAGGGCCAGATCCACTTACGCGGAAGGCCTCACCGTCAATGAAGCGGAGTATAAAGGACTCCTGCTAGGGTTGGATCTACTAAAGGAAGAGGATCCAGAAAGGCTGGTGATGTGTGGAGATTCGAATTTGGTGATCAGACAAGTGCGAGGTCAAATTGATTGCGAGGCCCCGGCCCTGACGCGGTTAGGGCAGAAGGTAATGGTTCACTTACGTGGTTGGATGAATCACGAGCTGGTACATGTCAAGCCAGATTGGAATGCCAGTCCAGACAGCTTAGCAAGTGCCGCTTTACGAAATCAATGTGGTGTTGAGGTGGAGAGAGGGGCCGAGCGTCAGGATCTCATCAGACTAAACCGACTAGACAAAGTGGTGGTGGTTGGATCCGTGAAGAGAACGGTCCAGGTAACGGCTGTCACTAGATCCATAGGAAGGATTGGATCCAGTCCCCAGATTCTAGATGAAGCATTTGTGAAGGGAGTCCGTATTGAGCGGATTCTCAAAGCACAGAACGAAGAAGTGTGAATTCTGGGGCTAAAGAAGTATCTGATGGGGGATGTGCGAGACCTGAGTCGGGAGGACGCCAAATCCTACAGTATTATCACTATGGATTATGCAGTGGATCTGAATGATTTGCTCTTCTATTGTCCCCCTACGAAACGAGTCAGCGGGGACCGAGACGGACTGATGAGATTAGTGATGCCGGAAACTTGCAACAGGATGTCTTACATCACTATCACGCTAGCTTTGAAGGTAGCCATCAGGGAATCGGTCGGACCTACCAACGGATCCGAGAATGTTTCCACTGGAGGGGGCTATTCAAACGTGTACAATGATACGTCGGTGAATGCGTGGATTGCAAGACAGACGAGGGCAGACCCACAATCGAAGGGGAATTTCCACGGAACGTCCAGGCAACTTATCCGCTCCAAATCATAGCCATGGATCACATCCCCTCGCTACTGAAGCCATTCAAAGGAAACACAGAATTGTTGATCTGGGTGGATCTATTTACCGGATACGTGATAGCCAAAGCCAGCGCGTCCAGAACTGCACAGACCATCGCCGAATTGTACGAGGAGTGTGTGTTTTCGGAGATTTGGGGCTAGTGAGATGATTCGTCATGATCGGGGGAGCCAGGCTTTATGTCTGATTTTTTTCGAGCCTTTAACCGGATCCTGGGCCAGAGACAGCGGGCAACTATGGCATATCGTCCCCAAGCTAATGGATCGGCCAAACGCATGGTACAGACGATCCCGAGGGCTTGTATGTTCAGGATTGGAATCCGAGGGATTGGGATGAGTACGCAGAACGACTCACCTTTGCGATGAACACTGGTCAAGACAGGATCCGGGGTGACACACTATTTTACTTGGTACGTGGGTGGGATCCTAAATCCACCCTAGAAACGGCTACTCAGGTATGGAGCACCATGAAGAGAAACCGAGATCCAAGACGATGGCGATACCTAGTCCAGCAATACTACCGGCAAACAGATCCCAAGTGAACAAACGGTTACGAAGTGCGATTCAGGATCGAGCGGATCGACACAGCGAAGACGCCCGTCCACATCAAATTCAAGTTGGAGCGCAGGTGTGTTTGGATCGAGTGAAGGAAGGATACGCCCGTAAACTGGCCCATCTCTGCCATGGACCGTTCCGAGTAAGGGAGAAGATAGGGTAACACGCTGTGAAGCTGAAAACGGCAGGTGCCGAATATCGCCTGTTCCCCGTGGTACACGTATCCAAGCTGTAGCTGGTCAAGGAATATCCGGACCGGCCGCAAATCCGTCTCTCGGTGGATGAGTCCAACCAGGTGAATTTCGACGTAGTCCTCCTACCGGAAGATAGTTGGAATGTGGATCTCGAAGCCGACGAGTTCGAAGTCGAGAAGATCTCCGACATGAGGTCAGGGAAGCGAACCAGATATGGGCGAATTTACCGCAAATTTCAGGTGTATTGACGTGGATATGACGAACCCAGTTGGGTAGACGAGGCAGATCTGAACTGTGGAGCATTACTCTATGATTTCTTGCGAGATCGTACGAATCGGAACCGATTCGGCGTGATGCAGTCTCATGAAGAAGAGTAGGGAGAGGATCCATGGGTGCGAGTCGGTCATATCGATGGGAGGACAAAAAAGCCACACAGGAAGGGTGTGGGCCAGGAGGAGGAGGATCACTGATGTGAGCTGGTCATATTAGAAAGAAAGAGAAGAAGAATCCACAGGAAGGGTGTGGATCAGGAGGAAGAGGTGAATGTTTATGCATAAAGAGTGACGC
>NW_003307384.1:0-7367 GCF_000142945.1 Phytophthora infestans T30-4
AAAGCTTGAGCGCGAAGAATTGCGGCAGAAGCACGAGTTTTAAAGAAGGAACTATCACGTCCAAAGAAAAAGAGAAGACCATGTTCGACGCGGCCCAAACGCCAACGTTTTGGTTGTGGAGGTCTGTTGCAACTCGTCTACGCCGTAAATGGATGCTGGCTGGAGGAAAAGCGGGCCTTGACAACAAGTGACCAAGTCCAAACTGCGTACAGCAGAAAGCTGCGTGGGGCTGTCCGGAAACGAGGGGAGAATTTGCCTGCTAAAAGGGACACGAACAGTCAAAAGCGGTGTATCAAGAAAATGCTGTTGGGAGCTTATATTCAGAAGCTGGACGCGAATAATACAAGTGTTGTGCTGTGTTCTTGGTAGTAAGAACTGTTTACTAAACACAACATTGCTATTTTTAAGCGCTTACTGTGGAGGCGCTTACAGTTAGTCATCAGTGCATTCATACGTACATCAGATAAAAGTAATTATATTCATACGAAGCGAAAAATTAACCAGTTGGCTCCTGCATAAGACATCAATCTGTTGAATAGAAGACCAATCTGCTGGTAGCTTGTATTTTTTTATCACCCTACGGGGTACTATAGAATGCAGGGCTTTCTTGGGACACGTGCGGTATTTTGTTTACAAATTAATTGCTAAAAAGTTTCATTTTAACTAAAGTACTATAGATTTTTTTAAAATAACGTTTTCGGTAAGTATTTTAAGTTTTACTGATGCATAAAAGAGCTACATGTGCCACAGACGAACCCTTCAGTAGTAGTCCCTACGCTTGGAATACCCGCCGACAGGAATGAAATATCGGCTCCTGAAGTCTAGTAGTGTACGACCCTATCTTCTCGGAATAAGGAATACATAATTACCAGAAACGGCTGTTCTGAGGTGCTTAGCTGTGGGAATGTCACTGACGGTATTGCGCAGCACGTCCAAAGTAGGCAAGCAAGGACACTTGCTGTATGCACCCTTCCTTCCTGCTAAGCTCGTATTGCAGCTCTCTCTGCATCGCTCTAAACTCCTGTAAACTTCCATCCGACACAATCGCTGAATCTGCTCGAATAAGCAGATTTGCGACCCACTTGAGCAGATTCTAAATATCCGCAGAACGAGCTCTACATCATCATCCTTTTCTTCGCCTCCCGTATCCTTGTAGACACCCATCGACTTGTCACTCGCGGGAACGTCCTCGACTTCGATTCGACAGAGCTCTACAATAGTGAAGTCGTCGTACTCGCTCTCATCTGGTGGATTCAGCAGCTCCGTCACCGACTTCGGATCCGAAAGCAAATATTAGCCAATCAGAGCTGCAATTTTCTACCATATGACGTTTTCTCATCCGTTCAGCAGCGTTTTAGGGAACGCGTTGTATAATACTATCGGAGCTCTCAGCCTTGTAGAACCCCAACTGCTTCATTGCCCTGTCTTCTATAGCAAGATGAATGAGCTGTGCCTGTATCTTAAGCTATAATTCTTGGTTTTTAACGCGGGGCTTGTTGATGATGTATACCGGTACTTCTTCTTTCCTAGCGCGACCGCGCTGGTCTTACCCCAGATCACGCACGATGAACGTTGAAACCCGGCGTTCGTACCGCGCTCGGCACGCCTTCCCACCAACATTGACCTTCGGCCCAGACCGGGAATGTACAGCACCTCAATCATCTTGATTCGTTTGCGGCCCAGACCGGTCAACGTTACCGTTACGTGACCTTCCACCCGCAACTTTTTGCCATCTGCAATCGTAACCTCGATCCCAGAGCTTAGCGCCTCGTATTCAAAGAGGTCACTCCAGTGAGGGGTCATGTGCGATGTCGCACCACTGTCGATCAGCCAACCGGCCGTACGATCGTCACCAACCGTGAAGACCACATCTTCATCGCGATCCCCAGTCCAGATTGAATGTTCTTCTTGGATTGGTCCACCTTCAATTCGGTTTAGACTGCCCCCATCCCGGGCCGCGCAGTCCCACTCCATGTGTCCAAACTTGTTATAATTGAAGCATTTACCCTGGAAACCACTGTCGTTCCTTTGCGATCCGGTCCCCTTTCTGCCGTTTCTCCCACCGCTTTGAACCGTCGTGCATTTCCCTTAAACGCGCGTTCCGTATTATCCTTCTTCTGAAAAATTCCGATCGAATTTCTTGCGTAGTATATCATTAACCTCGATCAGCGTTACGTTTTTAGCACTCTCTACGATCGACCCGGTAAGTTCGTACTCTTCCAGCAGGGTACTCAGCAGCACCACAAACTGCCGTGCCTCATCCACCGGTCCCCTCAGCGTCTGCAGACCCGGAATGATTGCGTCGAAGCTGTCCAGACGCTTGGTCATCCTCACCCCGTCTTCTGTCTGGAAATCGTGAAGACGTCGCGTCATCGTGACACGGTTATGCAAGGTCGTACGATTGCAAAATCCCCTTGCATAGCTCGGATCGACGACCGTTTATTCGTCTGGTTCTTCAATTTCACTCCTTGAGCGATGATGCTGAGTGCCTTGGCATCGTTCCAGAGCCGCGCCTCCGTAATATCGTTCTCCGGTTTGACTACCTCCATGTGCGCCAGTAGCCCCTTCCGGGTTAGCGGCCATGCGGATGTTAAAGTCCCAGTGGAAGTAATTTTCCACTACCCAGGAGGGCGTCGGCTCTTTTCGTCGACATGAAGATTTTGGGACTTGAGATCTGTGACGTAGCAGAGCTTGCGGCTGTTAACCTGCTGGTTTGGCACCTTTGGTTGAGGAGGTAAAAGCTGAAGTGAGTAGACTAATGTTAACGAATACTGCTTTTTCTGTCTTTCCTAACACTATCTCTCGGTTGCCCCCTTGTTGGCTTCTCGTGAAAGTTTGTGCAAGCACCACTTTCGCTTCACCAGAGCCAGACAAACCGTATTGGCCAACCACCGATGTGGGCTGGACCGTAATCATCCGGACCGAACCGAACTGAACCGCACTCCGTTCTGCGGTCTGCGTGATCAACTGTGTGATGACGGCGCACTCAACAGAAACCTAGGTTTCTCGAATGCAAACAGTGATGACGTGTGTGTGTGTGTGTGGGGGGGGGGTAGTTAACCCACTGACGTAAGTGTTTGAGTCCACTTTCATGCGACTAGTTAATACAGAGTGAACCTGTTTAAGATGAGCGTATCCAGTCCATGCTTTTGAAATGACCATTTCGATTAGGGTACTCGTGTCCGTTACCCGAAATTCAATCTGAAAACAGCGGGGCGATGTCACTAAAGTGTCCATTTTTGCAGGCACCTATCCGTATTCTTCTAGCTTTCGAGAAGAAATGACTTAAAGCCGGCAGCTCTAACTCGCCTTAAAATCAAGAGAGAAACATCCTATTCCGGTATCCGTGTCCAAGCCGAGGAACTGTTAGCTCGAGTTCGGGTACCCGTGCTAAATCCGGATCCGGGTACCCGCTACTAGCTCTCTGGATAATAATCCAGCGTTTTCCATGGATGGCACTCGACCTGAAAAAAAAAACTTATATTTCTGAAGTGATTCATCAGTAAGAAAAACCGCGCTGGAAGAACACTGTTTATTCAGTCTTATATAATTTGGTAGACCTGTTTCATACCTTATATTACAAAAATGTTTTCGTCGAGCCCAGTGTTTGGACAATACATTAAATAAAAAAATCACTTTTGCGCAACAATAGTAATAAATGGCTATGGAGAAGAGCATTAATAAAGTAATGATCAATTAGTATTGTATTGTGGTCTAAACGCTAGGTCTCATCAGTACTATCAGCACCAAAATGCAGCCACCACATAAGTTTTGAGCGAAAATAACTTATTTTTGCAAGTACCTGTGTAGCAAGATAAATTGGTGATGATAGTTCTTATCAAAAACTGCGGTACCTTAACACCCAGACAAAGACATGCTGTAACAAAAACCGTGTGCACAACCAAGAGCATTTGATGCTAATAAAAAGCAATAAAATGGGAAATCGGCAGCGAACATTAATACTAAATGTGGTAAAAAAAAATACCGATGTAACTTAGTAATTTATTTTTCCGTGTTGGATCGTACTAAATAGATAAATTACCGTGAATCAAACCCAAAAGCTGGCACAAAGTGAAAACACGACAACGCGACTCCATAGCAGATACCAACGTTGGACGAGCTCAACGGCCAAGTGCAGTTGGTGAGAAGAAACACAGGGAACGCAAAATCAAATAGCGTTTACCTTTATGGAATAGTAAAGTGCACCTTGTGGCTTCATACCAACAAGCCGAGCATTGTGAGGCCCAGTTTGAAGATCCTTTTGGATGCAGTCAGAGTGGATAGCGAAGACGAAACGTACAAGCAAAAACATCAGTATGTGAGGACTTACACAGGATCTAACGCCAGTCAACCAACTGTGAATTATTCGGTTGCTGAACTGAACGCATTCGAGTGTTTTTTGATGTGCTACTAAAGAAAGACGAAGCCGTCCAGGGAAGTCGGCGTACAGGTGGATGAGATCAAGTATGTCCATCTGTACCGCTTGTATGACATTTAGACGTCTGAAACTACGACAACGAGCTAAAGAAGTTTTTTAAGGACTTGTAAAGTGTCGCCAACAAGGAGATGGAGAAGACTCGTTGAGGGAAAGCTGAACTTTTAGATTTTTTTATTATCAAAAGCTGTAGAAGCCGATTCGTGTCCAGATTAACAATTTTTTTTTCGCTTACACTTTTCTAGCTATCTCTTGGAATTTCATGTGTCGCGCTGGAAAGTCCGTTGTGATCCAGTACGAGCACCTTGAGTGGGATAAATACTCATCGGTAATCTGGTTTGTGTCACGTACCGTAAAATACAGCGTCGCGCTTGGATGCGAATGGTGTGGCCCACACGAGGGCATCGTGCAGGATGACGCGAGACACAGAAGAGATACGTTTTCTGCGCTTCATAGGATAGATGTCGTGAGCAGTTCCGGAGCTTTGCTTAGCCAGAAGCGGGCGGGTTGTCACCCGTAACAAGGTCGGAGGTGCACAGGGTACGCCAAGGTGCGTTGGAGGAGGTGGCATGCATAGGAACGCCTTTAAGCTGCCACATTCAGTTAAGTCACGTTTCGTTTTGACAAAGCCTACGGAGGCCTACGCACTAACTCACACAGCAAGTTCGTACATTTTGCTTCTTTCGACTCACAAGGCCACCGGTCCGTCCGCCTCCTCCGTCGTCTCCCTCTTTCGACAAGCAGCTGCTACGATCTTGGTGAAGCGACCGCTCGCTTTGTCTCCAGGCTTCCGCTACATCCTGATTTGGTCGAGAAACAGGGTAGCTGTTTTCTCGAATCGGACGGGCTATACAAGCTCCTGCAAAAGAGTGGTTGCGTAATTACTGCTGACAAGAGCGGACCATCGACATTGTTAAGAGGTCGAGTCGACCATCGTACCCGCTGGCTTAAGGGTAAATGGTGCCTCAATTACTTGTGTAGCGGGCTGTCAGAATAAATTTACTTTCTTCTGATCGGAAGCGTTGATGCTTGAGTCATTCGAGAGGTATGCCTGGTAAGAGTCGTGGCTAGATTCGGTTACTATTGCTACAAGATATACGTGGATACTGTGCCGTTGTGGTTCGGATCTGAATTGGGTTGGCGCGTACGGAAGCCGCGTAAGTGAGGCTGCCGCACGTGTTGCGGCTAGGATCCGTTTATTTTGGTGCCGGGCGCAACCTTTGAATTAGGTAAAGGCCAATACGAGAAGAAAGCTCCGTGAGGAGGGAGCACCGGGACGCAGAAATGGACGCAGCAAGTACAATGTATAAAGAGCAGCGCGGTAGTAGACACTGCGCTGGAGATTGGATGACTAAGTGCTGGGTGCACCAGACTAGCGGCGGCGCCAGGGTACCTATGCTTCACTACGGTCAACATGTGAGTGTCGGTCCGGTGACCAATGACCAAATCTTTCGTAGCGGTTAGCATCCTCTGTGCAACAGGTTTAAATACAGTGTGGCCTTGTTCGGTCACGGTATGATCCCTGTTGAGCCGTTCATCGTGCACGGGTGCTGTAAGGCATGCACCGGTCAATATTTGGCGAGTGGCGCACAACTGGGCGGCGTGTGCCGCGTGAGAAGTGGCAGTATTGGTACGGATATACCAGAAGTCTGGGATTACTTCCTATTACCGGCTAAGTATACATAAGTGGAATGTACACCGTGAGCGCTATGGTAAATATAGCCAGATGTTCCCTGTGTCCAAGTGAGCGGCTGTTTTTCTTTCTACGGTGTCGCGTATGCAGATAGGGACGGGTACCTTGCAGCCGTTCACAGTAAATACCGTGATTTAAATATCGTTTGAAACGCGCTACGTTCTAGGTGTGTCAACACTATTGGCAGCGCCATAGCCCGTTTACCATATGTGCGACCAAAAGCCTCACACTATCCACCAGTACACAAAAGCTAACGCTATGCGGGGTAAAGGAGTTATAAAGATGTATTGAGGGGTTAAACAAATAGGTAAGCCAAATTACTTGCCTTTGTATGGCTGGCTCGATGTCCTTGACTTTTCGGGTGGTCAGCTTGCAAGGGCGGCCGCTCTTCTTCCTACTAGGGTAGTACTCAGGGACCATAGCATGTTTATTATTCGCCAAGCTATTCTGGCAGCCCACCTCCGCTGTATCCGGTCGTGGGATCTTTCTTCACAGAGCACGGACAATGCATATTGTATACAGGTGTGTCCGTTGCATATTATTATTGTCAGAGGCGGACGCAGTTAGAAAAATAGGGGGAGCAATGATGTTTCATAAGATCTGCTGCTGTGCAATCGGCGGGCTTTTTAGGGATACCATCAGAGGTCTGAAAAAATATATTGGCCAGATTGCAATAACACTTCAGTACGATATTTCAGGCGTAGAAAAAACCGCAATCCTTATTGTGGCCGCCAGCGATATTGCAATGCTGTATTTCAAAACGAAGTGCAACACATCTTGTGCTCCAGCGCTACACGAAAATATTGTCAGTCACTGACAGTAGTAGCGACGGGTAGCTAGGGTAGATATCTGTAACCAAATGTGATAGATTAACGAAAGCCAAGCAACTGAACAGCAACATTATATCCTTTGGACTTCGAGCGTCGGCAAATGATTGATAAGAAATTAACTGGGGTTGCCAAAACTGGTACGGAAAGGAAATACATAAGCGTGCTGAACACCAACGCGACATGCCGAGAGAAAGTACAGTATCCGATAGCGCTTGTCTTGTAGACGGAGAGACAAAATGAGCTGTGGTCTTTGGGCGCGCAGTGCAGCGCTCCCAAAATGGATGGTGTGTGTCTTTTCTTTGAAAAAAAATGTACAAATGGAGCTCAAAATGCCGGCCAATGTATATATTCAGATCTCTGAGATACGCATAACTCAACCAAATAATCTGCTTGCTGTGCATACTCAAGC
>NW_003307385.1:0-7383 GCF_000142945.1 Phytophthora infestans T30-4
CTTCGTGGATCCGACATCTCCAGGGCCAGAGCTTGTTGGCATTTTGATCCGGATAGCTGGCGTGGTCATCGCAGCAAAATCTACCTCTCTCAATTCATACAGTACCGCGGCAAACAGGGCGTAATCCTCGATGAACCGACTGTAGTAGTTCAAACTGCCCAAGAAGGATTGCATCGCCCGTAACGACTGTGAGAAGGACAAGTCTGCCAACGAAGACAGGTCCTCAGGATTCGCCTCCAACCCCTCCTTGGAGACTCGATGGCCTAAGTAATCCACCTTGCGCATCCCCCAATAGCTCTTCACCACGCTGATAGAGAGATCCCACTTAGTACACGCCTCCAGTAGGGATGTCACTCTTTCATACAACTGATCCCACGATTCCGCCGGGATTGGAATGTCGTCGATATAAGATCTGCGTCCTAACACAGACGGGGTCCCAGGATCCCCTGGCTCCCCCGCTTCGAATGGATCCACTTCCGTATGATCTTCCCCGGATCCACCCCTTTCGAGTTCCGGTATTCGAGTGAATCCATAGAGGGCGTTATCGATCAGGCGTTGGTAGATCTGGGGCGCGTTCTTCAATCCAAACGGCATCTGGTTCCATTCGAACAGTCCAAACGGTGTGATGAATGCGGATATTGCGCGAGCTCGATCCGTCATAGTAACCACCCAGAAACCACTGGCAATGTCTAGAGAACAGTACCAGAGTACTTTATCCAGATCTTCCAACAGCTCATTGATTAGAGGTATCGGATACACCATCAATCGAGTCAGGCTGTTAACCAGTCGGTAATCAATGCACAGACGTATATCCACCCCGTTCTTCTTGATGATGATTACCACCGGAGATGCCCACGGGGACGTTGAGAAGCTGATGATCTTGGCTTGCAGCAGGCCCTTAATCAGATCCGACAGTTTTTCTCGGAGCTGAGGTGCCACCTTCCGCACCCTCTGAGCGATCGGTTTCGCGTCGCCGACATCGATGTCACATTTGACTCCGCGGGCAGCGGGCGGTAACGCATATTGCCTTCCCCGGATCCACCCGTTTCGGGCTCCGGTATTCGGGTGAACCCATAGAGGGCGTTATCGATCAGGCGTTGGTAGATCTGGGGTGCGTTCTTCAATCCAAACGGCATCCGGTTCCACTCGAACAGGCCAAACGGTGTGATGAATGCGGATATTGCGCGAGCTCGATCCGTCATAGTAACCACCCAGAAACCACTGGCAATGTCTAGAGAACAGTACCAGAGTACTTTATCCAGATCTTCCAACAGCTCATTGATTAGAGGTATCGGATACACCATCAATCGAGTCAGGCTGTTAAGCAGCCGGTAGTCAATGCACAGTCGTATATCCACCCCGTTCTTCTTGATGATGATCACCACCGGAGATGCCCACGGGGACGTTGAGAAGCTGATGATCTTGGCTTGCAGCAGGCCCTTAATCAGATCCGACAGTTTTTCTCGGAACTGAGGTGCCACCTTCCGCACCCTTTGAGCGATCGGTTTCGCGTCGCCAGCATCGATGTCACATTTGACTCCGCGGGCGGCGTGCGGTAACGCATTGCCTTTACCGATCAGCAGATGTCGGCTTTCCCAGATCTTCTGACGTAGACGATCCACTTCAGTGGGTTCGTTCGCCCCTGGATCCACTTGGATATCATCAATCGTGACCTCCTCTGTACCTCCGGAATCACCGCCATGCCTTCTCCGAGATCCTCGGCGTGTAGATCCCCGCCTTCACGGTAGCAGACTTCTTCATCCTCAGTCTTTGTCGGATCCACCCTTGGATCCAGGCACCGCGACTCTCCTTCGACCGTCATCCCTTCTGTCTTCGTGGGGTCGGGTAACCTGGTACTGGGGAAGCCACCTTTTGGATCGACATGATCCGCTGGTGGGCTCACCCACGATGGTTCCTGTTTAGCTAGTGCGGCCACTTTCGACAAGGATCCAGACACTTTATCCAATGGAAAGCTTGGATCCACTTGTGGATCAGCGGGATCTGGCGGTCCGGCTTCAGCCCTCTGAACCCCTTCATCCACCGACCCTGCGTTATCTAAGGGCCGACTCTGGGGATCGTCCCCCGTCGTGGATCCAACCTCCATTGCTTGGATCTCAACCCGTCGATCCCTCTGCAGGATCTTTCGCGGAGTTGGATATGAAGGCCGATCCACCAAGGGGCCAGTTGGCTCCGCCGGGAGCTCCACCTCTCCGAGAGATTCGATCTCGGTAGTCGCCTCGTACACCAGATTCTGCCATTCTTTGTAGCGGCGGGATCCCACTGACACATATCCAGGTCGCCTAGGGATACCGTCCTTCGCCAACCATCGTCCGATCTCCTCATAATGGTCCAGTATTAGTCTCTTGTCGCTGACGTTCGTGACCTGGAGGTATTGCGATCGACCTGGTCCTTGGATTACGGTAGGTACCCATTTCTCGCCCCGAGTGACCCACAGTTTCTCATGTTCCACCCACTTTAACCGGTCTGGCAGCTCCCAAGTTTCCCCGGGCTCGATCCAGGTGGTCTTATCCGCCCTTATGATCCTCATCTTCGCTCCATACAACGGCCGCCGTCCGCTGAGCTGGATCCGCATCTCGTCAGGGAAACAAAGTGTCCCATCCGCCAGATCCAACCTCACTCCGGCTGGCACCATGAAATCCATCCCAAGGATGGCGTCTTGACCAGCGAGATTCCCGACCCAAATGTCAAACCAATACACCAAACAACCTGCCAGCGTGATCTTGATTCGCGTTCTCCCGTTCGTACGGTACACGCCTTCACCAATCCCAACACAATCTTGGATCCGACTCCCATCCACTTGGCACCCAACCTTACGAGCAAAGGCGGTATCCAGTATATACACCTTGGCACCACTATCTAGGAGTAGGATTGCTTTTTCATTGTTGATCTTGCCCCCTACCTTGGCTTGTCTGAACCACTTTCCTGGGGCATGGTACTTCCAGTACCCACGGGACTCTCCTGTTAGCAGATCCATGGATCCAACATCCTCAGATCTATAGGATCCAGTGACCAGACAGACCTTAGGTGGATCTGCAGTGACTTCACCCTTGGTAGGCTCAAACCATCGACCATGTTGGCGTTTCTCCCAATAACCACGTGCCTCTCCTCTGTGTAGATCCAGGGTTGAAGAGACTTCGGATCTGGAAAACTCATCCACTTGGCGCAAACTAGAGACCTTGGCAACTGACACTTCATGTAGATCACGTGTATTATCGACTGGATCTAGGGTCCTACTACCTGGATCTAGCGATGTCTTGTTCACAAATGCATAAATGCAATACCTAGAACGCTCGGCTCGTACCGGATTCAAACCCGGCGAGCGTCCTAGTTTAACATCTTCTCGGCCACTTCTGGCAACATCCCTCTGTGCTTGGCTGGATCAAACCATTGGCGGATCTGGTTGTAGAATTCTTCCATCGGACACTTGCCGACGTCGTGAATCTCGCCACACCCGCGACACACGTAGAAGCAATGATCTCCGGGATGACCTTTCTTGCCACACTTCTCACAGACCAGATGTTTCCAGCATCCAGATTCAGTGTGCTTCCGGGATCCGCACTGCGAACACCTGACCTGGGCTGTCCCGTCCATGAGATCTCGGGATCTGTACATCCCACGGTCCCCGGGTACGGTATCCCCCGACCGCGAGTTGTCTCCGGCCTTCGCCGTTCGATCGTTGGATGCAGTGAGACAGACTCGACGGTAATCCTCTGGGTCGGAGTCCGAACCGTCGGATCCTGATTCAGTTCCTGAGTCGGGCGCCGTGACTTGGTGGACACGTCGAGCTGGAGCCGTGGGCGTCGGAGCCTTTTGGCGATACCTGCCGGATCCGACCGCCGCCTTCTTCTGGCGGTGTTTCGCGCGATCCACAGCCCGCAACACTTCTTCAAGCTCACCTGCGTGGAAGACGTAACAGGGTCAGCCTGTCGGCCAGATTTGCTTCTCCCAACGTCTCGATGAAATGATCCACATGTTCCCGTAGTACCTTGGATCCCCCATCCTTGATCTTCAACTTGGCCCGTAGACCGGCCACATTTAGACGATGCAGATATTCTAGCGGGGATTCATCCGATCTGCGGCGAGCATGGTAGTATCGTCGTGCCACCGACACTCCCAATCCAGAGTACTGGGTCTGGAAACTGCGCAACAAATTTGGCCACTTGTTCCTGGTGGATCTGCCCAACTGCCGATACCAGTTCCTGGCTGGCCCCGCTAGCAGATCCGCAAAGGTCAGACACTTCTCAGCATCCGACGCTTGATCTCTCATGAGGGCCGAATTGACTTTTCTGATCCATGTTCTCGCTCGGTCCTCATCTTGATCCTTGCCCGTGAACTCCTTCAGATCCGATATGGCTAAGATCCGTACCCTCTGGATCATGGACGATCCACCTGCCCCGGCTGTGGCTGTTGCTACCACCGCCGACGAGTTGGATGGGGCCATCCAGATCATCTGGGTCGTACTCATCATGGGAGTTGTCTCCCTCCACGGACTCCATCTCCACGTCTCGTGCTCCATGTTCGTGGAGCACTTGCACTTGGGGGCACGGGCGCTCTCATACCCTGTTCGGCCAGGAAACGACTGATCGCAGCTTCGAAGTGTCGCTGCAGGGTGCCCGAGGAAGTGTCGAAATAGCCTGTGGCCGTCTGGCCCACTGGCGAGACCGGATCCGTGAGGCGACTACCTTGAGCCCGATCTGACGATAGTCCCACTGGCTTCTTGCCGGATCTGGCTCGATCCTGGCTGGATTGTGTCAGATCACGCGAAGGGCCTACTGGATCCCGAGCCTTCACGTTCACAGGGGCTTCCTGTCCTCGGATCCTCGCCCGCGCTTCCAGCATGGATGCCCCGGAGGGTCCTAAAGTCATGCGTCGTGGTTCGGACGACGTGTCTGACTCATCCTCAGCGGCGGATTCGTAGTTCGAGGACGCAGCTTGGCTGACCCTCGGCGACGACACCGGATCCATAGTGCGCGACCTTTCTCCGGTGATGGACTTAACTCTGGCAAAGAGGTCCCGCGTCGCGGATACTATGAGATCCAGGTCTAGCTCGAAGATATCCTCTGCGTCGAACACACCAGCTACGATGCCTGACTCCGTAAGCAAACGTAATAGATCTTTGACTGCCACCAACTTGTTCGCCGTTTTCGTTGGTGCTCTCACCGGTTCCCTTGGATCTTCGATCTGTCGTGGATTCAGGATCTGCATGACAGGATCTTGATGCAGGAAGTTGCGTAAAGCTTCGTGGCGATACACAAACTCGAGATCCTTGACGGACCAGCTTGACCTGGATCCAGCTTGGTCTTCTTCCGACTCTGGAGCTTGCATCTTCTTCCGCGTAGTCTTACTCGTTTTCGTCTTCTTTCTCGTTTCTTCTTCGACTAGCGGATTTGGGTTTAGATACGGTGCTGGCTTAACCGGTGAATCTGCAAATGCATACCGTTTCGCCTTCACTTTCCCTTGTTTTGTTAGCGGATCTTGACTTGCGTCAAGATCCGCAGGGGTCGTCGAGGCGACCTGGGGAGGATAGAGAGGTTTTTCTTCTAAATCCGGATCCACCTCTCTTCCGTCGACAGAGTTCCTCCCAAAACTCCATCGATCCGCGGATCTTGTTTCATTCAGCAGCGTCATCGTCGATCCGATCTCCGACGACGCCTCTTCCCCTGGCTCAATCTTCACTTGAGCATCTCCTTGGGACTCACGGTGAAATCCCGAGTCACCAAAAGATTCGGGCACGCGCACCATTGTGGTGTAGCGGGATCAGCAAAGTCTGCGAGATTGCCGGATCCAACTTACCAACTGCACCCAGACACCGACTAACGGAGGGGGTCCCCCGATGATCCGTGTTCTGCTGAACTTTCCTCACCTTGTGTACCCGTCGGTAGGGCGGGATCTGCTCTCTCGGTAACTTCCGAAGAGTTCAAGTGGTGAAGCTTGAGCGTCTTGGCGAGACGTGGGGATGGGGTGGAACAGCAGTGGAAAATCTTCACTCTGCGTCCGTGGATGGTTCCGAATCCTAAGCGAATATTCGAGCTTATGGATCCGGGGCCTAGATCGTGGATCCGGCCGTAGGGTTGCCTTGCGGGTGTGTCTCTTGCCTTTGCGTTCCTTTGCGTTGTACTTGCCGCCTGCTGTGACGGGATCTTGAGAGTTGAGAGCCCCTAGGGTGTAACCGACCAAGTAGTAAATTCGGTTAACCTGTCGGATCTGCACAAGTAAAGGAAAAGCTCACTAGGTTGTAGGATCTGGCCAATGTATTATCCAGTTATCACTACCAACTCTAGATTCGCAATTCCCAACCTTCTCCGAGCTCGTACGGCCGATGTAGTTCCGGTTCTTGAGGACAGGAAGGCACTTGCGTGTCACTGTGCACATCGAGGACTGTATTGATACTAAGCCTATACCTGCCTGGATTTCTACCTTCTATGTCTTTCACTTGCTAAATCCCTTACCAGGCTCGGCTGCATGTCCCTTCTTCCCTTGACCCATCATCCCAGCTGTATTATCTTCAGATCCACCGGATCCCATGGCGTAATCATTATGGTCACCCTATTATGGGTACACTCATCCGGATCCAGGTCGCTTGGATCCACTTCACTGTAAGTGTACCCTCGTCATGGATCTGAGCTCTCCAATCATCCAACATCATCTTGCAACCGTCTGTGATCTCCATTGTCCCCCGAAAGTTTGCGATCCACTGCATCCATCATCCCTGGATCCTGGATCCAGGTCACTCTATGCGGGATCCTCCCTCCTTGAATCGGAACTCGGAAGTATGGGATCCGGGCCACCACGCGGTGGATCTTGACTTCTCATCAGCCGTGGTTGCTAGATCCACCTTCAGATGCCACCTACCACCATTCCTTCATAGGATCCAAACCCGATCCACCCGTACATAGCGTGTCCCATATCCACCTAAGTGGATCCAGGTAGGGGTGGATCCGAGATAGGTCTTGGTGGATCTTGCCTTCCCGTGCATCACTCATACCAGATCCATCGTCGTTTCATACGGGGTGCTGCCCGTCATGGCTAATCCACCACAGGCAACTTGCATCCGCGCCGGACAATCCAAATCCTCTCTAATCACTTGAAATTGTCACTGATTCGGGATAGTGACCCCGCGTTAGGTCCATTCTCTTATTTCTGAGAAAGTACTTCATCACAATCGTCTCCTGTACGTTGTCGGCGCTGCACAACAGCGTTCACGGCGTGCACTACCAGCATCCACAGCCGCTTCCTCCTCTCCGTGACACATGTCTCCCACCAAGCGTACCAGCAAATCGCCGGAAAAGGCCCCATCCACCACTCCTCCGGTCAGCCCTTCTTCAATGTCACCCACCGATCTGCGGGCTCTAGCCCACGGCT
>NW_003307386.1:0-7396 GCF_000142945.1 Phytophthora infestans T30-4
GAAGCTGCGATGGGTCGTTCCTGGTCGATCAGGAGTATGAGAACGACCGTACTACAAGCGCAAGTGCTCCACGAACATGGAGCACGAGACGTGGAGGTGGAGTCAGTGGAAGGAGACAACTCCCATGATGAGTTCGACCCAGATGATCTGGATGGCCCATCCACTTCGTCAGCCGTGGTATCAACAGCCACAGCCGGGGCAGGTGGATCGTCCATGATCCAGAGGGTACGGATCTCAGCCATATCGGATCTGAAGGAGTTCACGGGCAAAGATCAAGATGAGGACCGAGCGAGAACATGGATCAGCAAAGTCAAGTCGGCCCTCATGAGAGACCAAGCGTCGGATGCTGAGAAGTGTTTGACCTTTGCGGATCTGCTAGCGGGGCCCGCCAGGAACTGGTATCGGCAGTTAGGCAGATCCGCCAGGAACAAGCGGCCAGATTTGCTGCGCAGTTTCCAGACCCAGTACTGTGGATTGGGAGTGTCGGTGGCACGACAATACTACCATGCTCGCCGCAGATCGGATGAATCCCCGCTAGAATACCTACATCGACTAAACGTGGCCGGCCTACGGGCGAAGTTGAAGATCAAGGATGGGGGATCCAAGGTACTGCGGGAACACGTGGATCATTTCATCGAAACGTTGGGAGACGTGGATCTGGCCGACAGGCTGACCCTGTTACGACTCCCCGACGCAGACGAGCTTGAGGAAGTGATGCGGGCGGTGGATCGCGCGAAACACCGCCAGAAGAAGGCGGCGGTCGGATCCGGCAAGTATCGCCAAAAGGCTCCGACGCCCACGGCCCCAGCTCGACGTGTCCACCAAGTCACGGCGCCTGACTCAGGAACTGAGTCAGGATCCGACGGTTCGGACTCCGACCCTGAAGATTACCGTCAAGTCTGTCTCACTGCGTCCAACGATCGAACGGCGAAGACCGGAGACAACGCTCGACCGAGGGATACCGTACCCGGGGACCGTGGGATGTACAGATCCCGAGATCTCATGGACGGAACAGCCCAAGTCAGGTGTTCGCAGTGCGGATCCCGGAAGCACACTGAATCTGGATGCTGGAAACATATGGTCTGTGAGAAGTGTGGCAAGAAAGGTCATCCCGGAGATCATTGCTTCTACATGTGTCGCGGGTGTGGCGAGATTCATGACGTCGGCAAGTGTCCGATGGAAAATTTCTACAACCAGATCCGCCAATGGTTTGATCCAGCCAAGCACAGAGAGATGTTGCCAGAAGTGGCCGAGAAGATGTTAAACTAGGACGCTCGCCGGGTTTGAATCCGGTACGAGCCGAGCGTTCTAGGTATTGCATTTATGCATTTGTGAACAAGACATCGCTAGATCCAGGTAGCAGGACCCTAGATCCAGTCGATAATACACGTGATCTACATGAAGTGTCAGTTGTCAAAGATCTCGAGTTTGCGCCAAGTGGATGAGTTTTCCAGATCCGAAGTCTCTTCAACCCTGGATCTACAAAGGGGAGAGGCGCGCGGTTACTGGGAGAAACGACAACATGGTCGATGGTTTGAGCCTACCAAGGGTGAGGTCACTGCGGATCCACCTAAGGTCTGTCAGGTCACTGGATCCCGTGGATCTGAGGATGTTGGATCCATGGATCTGCTAACCGGGGAGTCCCGTGGATACTGGAAGTACCATGCCCCAGGAAAGTGGTTCAGACAAGCCAAGGTAGGGGGCAAGATCAACAATGAAAAAGCAATCCTACTCCTAGATAGTGGTACCGAGGTGTCTATACTAGATACCGCCTTTGCTCGTAAGGTTGGGTGCCAAGTGGATGGGCATCGGATCCAAGATTGTGTTGGGATTGGTGAAGGCGTGTACCGTATGAATGGGAGAACGCGGATCAAGATCACGCTGGCAGGTTGTTTGGTGTATTGGTTTGACATTTGGGTTGGAGATCTCGCTGGTCAAGACGCCATCCTCGGGACGGATTTCATCGTACCGGCCGGAGTGAGGTTGGATCTAGTGGATGGGACACTTTGTTTCCCTGACGAGATGCGGATCCAGCTCAGCGGACGACGACCGTTGTATGGGGCGAAGATGAGGATCATAAGGGCGGATAAGACAACCTGGATCGAGCCCGGGGAAACCTGGGAACTGCCAGATCGGTTAAGGTGGGTGGAACATGAGAAACTGTGGGTCACTCGGGGCGAGAAATGGGTGCCGACCGTAATCCAGGGACCAGGTCGATCACGATACCTCCAGGTCACGAACGTCAGCGACAAGAGACTATTACTGGACCATTATGAGGAGATCGGACGATGGTTGGCGAAGGACGGTATCCCTAGGCGACCTGGATATGTGTCAGTGGGATCCCGCCGCTACAAAGAATGGCAGAATCTGGTGTACGAGGCGACTACCGAGATCGAGTCTCTCGGAGAGGTGGAGCTCCCGGCGGGGCCAACTGGCCCCTTGGTGGATCGGCCTTCATATCCAACACCGCGAAAGATCCTGCAGAGGGATCGACGGGTTGAGATCCAAGCAATGGAAGTTGGATCCAGGACGGGGGACGATCCCCAGAGTCGGCCCTTAGATACCGCAGGATCGGTGGACCAGGGACTGCAGAGGGCTGAAGCCGGACCGCCAGATCCCGCTGACCCCAGAGTGGATCCTAACTTTTCGTGGGGCAAAGTGTCTGGATCCTTGTCGAGAGTGGCCGCACTAGCTAAACAGGAACCATCGTGGGTAAACCCTCCAGAGGATCAAGTCGATCCAAAAGGTGGCTCCCCCAGTACCAGGATACCCGACCCCTCGAAGCCAGAAGGGATGACGGTCGAAGGAGAGTCGCGGTGCCTGGATCCAAGGGTGGATCCGACAAAGACTGAAGATGAACAAGTCTGCTACCGTGAAGGCGGGGATCTACACGCCGAGGATCTGGGAGAAGGCATGGCGGTGATCCCGGAGGTACCACTGACCACAGAGGAGGTCACGATTGATGATATCCAAGTGGATCCAGGGACGAACGAACCCACTGAAGTGGATCGTCTACGTCAGAAGATCTGGGAAAGGCGACATCTGCTGATCGGTAAAGGTAATGCGCTACCGCCCGCCGCCTGCGGAGTCAAATGTGACATCGATGTCGGTGACGCGAAACCGATCGCTCAAAGGGTGCGGAAGGTGGCACCTCAGTTCCGAGAGAAACTGTCGGATCTGATTAAGGGCCTGCTGCAAGCCAAGATCATCAGCTTCTCAACGTCCCCGTGGGCATCTCCGGTGGTAATCATCATCAAGAAGAACGGGGTGGATATACGTCTGTGCATTGATTACCGGCTGGTTAACAGCCTGACTCGATTGATGGTGTATCCGATGCCTCTGATCAATGAGCTGTTGGAAGATCTGGATAAAGTACTCTGGTACTGTTCTCTAGACATGGCCAGTGGTTTCTGGGTGGTTTCTATGACGGATCGAGCTCGCGCAATATCCGCATTCATCACACCGTTTGGCCTGTTCGAGTGGACCCGGATGCCGTTTGGATTGAAGAACGCACCCCAGATCTACCAACGCCTGATCGATAACGCCCTCTATGGGTTCACCCGAGTACCGGAGCCCGAAAAGGGTGGATCCGGGGAAGGCAATGCAGAAGTGGATCCATTCGAAGCGGGGGATCCAGGGGATCCTGGGACCCCGTCTGTGTTAGGACGCAGATCTTACATCGACGACATTCTAATCCCGGCGGAATCGTGGGATCAGTTGTGTGAAAGAGTGACATCCCTACTGGAGGCGTGTACTAAGTGGAATCTCTCTATCAGCGTGGTGAAGAGCTATTGGGGAATGCGCAAGGTGGATTACTTAGGCCATCAAGTCTCCAAGGAGGGATTGGAGGCGAATCCTAAGGACCTGTCTTCGTTAGCCGACTTGTCCTTCCCACAGTCGTTACCGGTGATGCAATCCTTCTTGGGCAGTTTGAATTACTACAGTCGATAATCGAGGATTACGCACTGTTTGCTGCGGTACTATATGAATTGAGAGAGGTAGATTTTGCTGCGATGACCGCTCCAGCTGTCCGGATCAAAATCCAACAGGCTCTGGCCCTGGAGATGTCGGATCCACGAAGGGATCCAAGTAGCACGACGTCAGAAGAGGACCTAAAACAGGAGCTGGATCCACCCCGGAACCAACGGAGAGAGGATCCAGTCTGGATAGAGACGACGGATCAGAACATGGAAAAGGCAGAATCTCGGTGGATCCGAGCTCAACACGCATTCGTGGAACTGAGGAACAGGATCGCGACCACGCCTATCCTCCGTCATTTCGATCCGGAACGTCGACCTACGGTGATAGTTTATGCCAGTGACTGGGCAATCTCAGCAGCTCTGGTACAAGAACATGTGGGGATATGTCATCCAGTCACCTTCGTCAGCCGGACACTGAAGCCGAATGAACTGAACTACGGAGCGGTGGAGAAAGAGATACTCGCGCTCCTGCGCGTGTTGGATCTGAATTACAACCTGCTAGTGGGAAGATCCATCCGGATCCTCACTCGACACTCTACGCTAGCCTGGCTGTTTAAGTCGGCCGGGTTACAAGGGCGTTTGGGACAGTGGGCAGCTTTACTCTCGCCTTGGACGCTGGAGATTGTGAAATGTTCGAAAGGGGAAGACGAGATCCTGGGAGTCTTGGCCGCGAGCATCACTCCTCGAGCTAAGATGGATGAGGCGCTGACTAGGATCGCTCCTAAGAAAGAGCCCAAACGCCGGATCCAGATCCCGATCCCGACAGTGACAGACAGGTGGATGAGGATCTGTACGTCCTGTGTTTCGATGGATCCGCTCGCGTACGACGCGCAGGCGGGGCGTACAGTGTGATACTGTGGAGACTACCTGGATGGGTAGTAGTACGGGCCAGATCCACTTACGCCGAAGGTTTCACCGTCAATGAAGCGGAGTATAACGGGCTACTGCTGATCTTGGATCTACTAAAGGGACAAGATCCGAAGAGGCTGGTGATTTGTGGGGATTCAAATTTGGTGATCAGACAGGTGCGAGGTGAGATTGACTGCAAGGCCCCGGCCCTAACACTGTTACGGCAGAAAGTGATGATCCACCTGCGTGAGTGAATGAATCACGAGTTGCTGCATGTCAAGCGCGATTGGAATGCCAGTGCAGATAGCTTGGCCAGTGCCGCTTTACGGAATCAATGTGGTGTCGAAGTGGAGAGAGAGACCGAGCGTCAGGATCTCGTTACATTGAACCGACTAGACGAAGTGGTGGTAGTGGAATCCGGGAAAAGGACAGTCCAGGTTATGGCGGTCACTAGGTCCAGAGGAAGGGTTGGATCCAGCCCCCAGATCCTCGAGGAAACATTTGTGAAGGGAGTCCGCATTAAGCGGATCCTCAAAGCACAAAACGAGGAAGCGTGGATCTTGGGACAAAAGAAGTATCTGATGGGGGATGTACGAGACCTGAGTTGGGAGGATACCAAATCCTACAGTATTATCGCTACGGATTACGCAGTGGATCTGAATGACTTGCTCGTCTATTGCCCCCCTACGAAGAGTGTCAACGAGGACCGGGATGGATTGATGAGACTGGTGATGCCAGAAACCTTGCAACAGGATGTCCTACACCACTACCATGCTAGCCTGGAAGGCGGACATCAGGGTATTGGTCGGACCTACCAACGGATCCGGGAATGTTTCCACTGGAGAGGACTATTCAAGAGCGTACAACGATACGTCGGTGAATGCGTGGATTGTGAGACAGGCAAGGGCAGGCCCACAATCGAAGGGGAGTCACCTGGGAATATCCAAGCGACTTACCCTTTCCAAATCATAGCCATGGATCATATCCCCTCGTTGCCCAAGTCGTTCAAAGGAAACACAGAATTGTTGATTTGGGTGGATTTGTTTACCGGATACGTGATAGCCAAAGCTAGTGCGTCTAGAACTGCGCAAACCATTGCTGAATCGTACGAGGAGTGCGTTTTCCGAAGATTTGGAGCTAGCGAGATGATTAGACATGATCGGGAGCCAGGCTTTATGTCTGATTTCTTTCGAGCATTCAACCGGATCCTGGGGCAGCGACAGCGAGCAACCATGGCATATCGTCCCCAAGCTAACGGATCGGCCGAGCGCATGGTGCAGACAATCACGAGAGCACTCAAGATGTATGTCCAGGATTTGGACCAAAGGGATTGGGATGAGTACGCAGAGCGGCTTCCCTTCGCGATGAACACCGCCCAAGACAGGATCCGGGGTGATACCCCATTTTACTTGGTACATGGGTGGGATCCCAAATCCACCCTGGAAGCGGCCATCCCAGTTTGCAGCACCAAGAAGAGGAACCGAGATCCAAGGCGATGGCGATACCAAGTCCAGAAATACTACCGGCAAGCTAGATCCCAGGTGAACGAACGACTGCGGAGTGCGATACAGGATCGAGCGGATCGACACAACGACGATGCCCGTCCACATCAAATCCAAGTGGGATCGCAGGTGTGGCTTAATTTGGATCGAGTGAAAGAGGGGTATGCCCGCAAATTAGCCCACCTATGGCATGGACCGTTCCGGGTGAGCGAGAAGATTGGAGAACATGCGGTAAAGCTGGAAACGGTAAGTACCGAATACCGCCTGTTCCCTGTGGTACACGTATCCAAGCTGAAGTTGGTCAAAGAATATCCGGATCGGCCGCAGATCCGTCTTTCAGTGGATGTATCCGACCGCGTGGATTTCGACGAAGTCCTCCTACCGGAAGATAGTTGGAATGTGGATCTCGAAGACGACGAGTTCGAAGTCGAGAGGATCACCGATATGAGGTCGGGGAAGCGAACTAGATACGGACGGATTTACCGTGAATTGCTGGTGTATTGGCGTGGATATGACGAACCCAGTTGGGTAGACGAGGCAGATCTGAACTGTGGAGCATTACTCTATGATTTCTTGAGGGATCGTACGAATCGTAACAGATTCGGCGTGATGCAGTCTCATGAAGAAGCGTAGGGAGGGGACCAATGGATGTGAGTTGGTCATGTCGATGGGAGGATGAAGAAGGGCCCACAGGGAGGGTGTGGGCCGGGAGGAGGGGGATCGCTGATGTGAGTTGGTCACATCAGAAAGAAAGAGAAGACGAATCCACAGGGGAAGGGTGGATTAGGAGGAAGGAGTGAATGGTTATGCTTTAGAGTGACGTTTTACGTGCGAGGAGTCCTGTTTGATCTCAAGCACGAGCTTTCAAGGGCCCCAACTATACTGACCCAATTGATCCTGGGTCATTGGCGCTAGATCCGGATGCAATCCAGGCGCAGATCCAACCAGATCCAGGTGTACGCTGAAAGGGTGGATCCCGCCCAGATCCAGGTGTACACTGAAAGGGTGGATCCCGCCCAGATCCAGGTGTACACTGAAAGGGTGGATCCCGCTCAGATCCAGGTG
>NW_003307387.1:0-7407 GCF_000142945.1 Phytophthora infestans T30-4
AACATGATCAATGGAGAAGCAGGGTATCGATCCCTGTACCTCTCGCATGCTAAGCGAGCGCTCTACCATTTGAGCTACATCCCCAGGACAGCACCACAAGCGCTCTACCTAAATACAATCCTTGTACTCAGCACCACACCAAACACAAGCTACACACAAAAAAACATCAACACGCCAAAGCGCAATAAACAAAGCCGTTCAGCGTCGTCAGCGATGCCTCCGACTAATCCATTGGGCATTGCATTGCTGCAGGCCAACACGGCTGGACATGTTCGAGTCATCTCGTTCCAGTCCAGGCGGCTAAAAGTCGCCGAACGGAGCTACCCTGTCCACGACAAGGAACGCCTGGCAATGAAGTATGCCCTTGTGAAGGTTCGGGTTCATCTTCTGGGCTCACGGCCCTTTGCGATCTACACAGACCACGCATCATTGAGGACGGCGACAAATTTGCCTCACTTTTCCCAACGAATGGTGAGGTGGCTGTCCTTCTTCGCGCAGTACAGCTTTCGCGTGAGTACAACCCGGACAAGTTCAACGTGCTTGCGGATGCCCTCTCCCGGCGTCCCGACTACGAGTTGGCCCCCCGCACACGGGTGACAACGGATCCATTTGATCGGATACGCATGGCGTATCGGGATCATGAGGCTGTCATGTCTATCGTCAAGTTTCTCGCGGCAGGAACGAACGCGAAGTCCGACTAGTTTTCGGCGCGACTCAAACGATATGAGCTGAAGGATGGCTTCCTCTATTACCGGGTGAGCCCAATTAACCTCCACGGGTGGTAGAACCCAGCGACGATGATCTGAAGCTCGACATCCTCGCGGAGGCGCCCGACACGCCCTCCAGTGGCCACTTAAGCCGCGACAAGACCTTCCTGTCAGTCTCTCAGGCCTTCTGGTGGACCCACATGTACAAGTGGGTCGCACGTTACGCGAAGACATGCGAAACATGTCATCGGGTTAAGCCCGCAGGGCACGACTCGGCTTCGCTACAGCGCCTGCCCGTTCTAGCTGACTGTTGGAAGTCGATGAGCCTTGACTTCAGCTTTGGGCTTCCTGCCGATGGACACGGCAGCACTGGGATTTTGGTACTCGTGTGTCGGCTGAGCAAGATGGTGCATCTCGCTCCAGTACCCATTACCGCCACAAGTGAGAAGACCGCGAGGTTGCTCGTCGATGGCGTGTTCCGCTATCACGGTCTCCCGGAGACAATTGTCTCAGACCTAGACCCGTGATTCATGGCTGCATTTTGGAAAATGCTGTTTCCTGTACTGGGAACTCGCCTACCGATGTCCTCTGCGGACCATTCACAATCAGATGGCCAGACAGAGCGCGCCAATAGAGTGCTCGAGGACACTCGGCACAGTGTGTGCGCGGAAGCCCCGCGTACGAGGTCGACGCTGCTTCCAGCTGTTGGGTTTGCGCTCAACAACGCGGTGCACGCGTCCACGGGGCTCACGCCTATCTATTTGAACGGCTTCCGTCACCCCTGAGTGTCTCTCACTCATCTAGGAGACATTGGTTCCTCTATTCTAAGTAGGAGAGGCTCGGAAAGCTTTTTCCTCCCAGGTCTCAGATATGAGACCGGTTTCACGGCGAAAACAAGTGGAATTCTTGTGAATACCAAGCTATGCGTGATCATCAGGGTCCGCGATGAAATGGCAGTTGCCCCTGACAGACAGAAGGAGTAATATGACAAACATGGGAGAGGAAACCTAACAGTACTGAAGGTGGGTAAGTTAGTGTTATAAGACACGAGGAACCTACCGCTAGACTACTGTCAGCTCTGTCGGAAGCAACAAGCTGAAGCGCCGCTTCAATGGTCCATTAGCGGTCCTGGCCAGGCGTGGTGTGTCGTACACTATCGACCTGGGTAAGGCAATGACGACGCACCCGACGTTCTACGTTGGACGTCTGAAGCGGTACCATGATCCAGAGGAGGTTGCTGACTAGCAGACCACCTTCGTCCATCTCCTCGAACGAAGGCCGGCAACAGATGTCGACGAAGGCGTCGGAGCCGGTGGCGGCACCCAAGCCTCGGGCTGAACGGCAAGGCTGCGGTCGAGACCGCACGCTGGAAGGGCCCCGTACGAACGGACCCCAGAGCCATACGCCGAGTACGTCGAGTACGGGTTAGCACAATACGCGTACGACCAGGAGTGCGCCGAATAAGGCTCCGGGCGTGGCAGCAGAGCCTCGATACGTCGGATCATGCGGAAGGCCTCGTCAAGATCGGACAAAGCGGCCCACTGGTCCACCCGCAGATGCAGGCTCGATACCTCATGCTCCAACAAGTCCAGGCGGCCCGCAAGACGAGCGAGCTCGCCCTGATTCCCGGCCTGGGTGGCAGCATCACCGCCAGTCCTGCAATCTTAAGCACGAGAACGCGTTGACGAAGGCGGTCAACCTCTGGGCCCTGTGTCGGACCCGCCGGACAAGCACTCGAACGATAGTGGCGTTCCGGAGACGCCGAGTACCCGTACACGTACGAGGACACCGCCGCCCCTGCTTGACCGGAACGGAGAAGTTCACTACCTCGTGGGGCGGATTTCTCGAAGCAACGGCGTCACGGTAAGCGACAGCTCCTCGTGAAGTGGAGGGGTTATGCCTACTCCGAGAACTCCTGGAAGCCAAATGAGCGACTCCCAATTGACCGCCCGAAGGCTGTCGTAATCTGGGAACAGAAGCGGCTGCAGCTTCATAGGTAGTCCGGGCTTTTTTGCCCGAATGTGGAACGGACGTTGACGACACTCCGTACCCGCGCTCATTATGAGCGGTAAAAGTCGCGCGCTTCAGTTGACAGTATGCGCTTGCTGACCAAATGGGCGAACCGGACACGAATATCACGCGGGTTCAGGATGCGGGACAGCAGCCGATCTTCATGGGGTTCCCGTAACTCCGAGGGTGATTACTTTAGAGACTCCACACAGGCCCAGAGCATGTCCTCACACGAGTTCCAGTTGGGACAGTTCCCGAAAAGAACCCAGGGGTAGCCCCAGAGAGGGGAGAGACCACACCGGCTCTCGGGCTTCTTACACTAAGTCGTGAAGGACTTTAAAAGGATTCGGTGAGGCGCGAGAAGCACGCACCAGGCCGCCTCCAAGTTGTCGACGAAAACTGCTCCTTCTGGACCAGGGTACGTTCGTAAACGCCCTTAGAAGTGTGGCCACCGACAAGGCCACGAGGAGAGACGAGGATCTCCAGGGAAAGGTCAGCCCCAGAGCTCTCCTCGTGAGGCCAATAACCCGTTGAGTTGACGTTTGCTCCCTGGCTGACGGGTGCCATCACCGGACCCCCACGCGAGCTCCGGGCAGCTTGCAAGTCCTCCTGCTTCTAGTCGAGGTCGTGGTATTTCCATTCCATAGTCAAGTATTTCTGCTGCATCTCAGTAATTGACCGCGAAAACAAGTCGAGGATACGCTTGCCTTGAAAAATGCCTCCAGTCTGTCGACCACTAGCACATGCGAAGACGCGAAAGAGCCGAGAGTAATAAGGGGGAGCCAACCACACGCTGCGAGCAAGTGCAGCCTTGATATTGCGGAAGGTCTCAGCATCTTCTGGGGTCCACACGAACGGAATGTGCTTCGACGCCAGGCGGTTGAGTCTTGCTGTCAGTGCCAATTTATTGGGCACAATTTCCCGATAATACGAGATCATCCCGAGAAAGCGATGCAGCTCCTCCTTGTTAAGGGGCTCAGCTATTTGCTGGATGGCTTCAACCTTCTTTGCCAGGGGCTAAAGGCGACGGTCGTTTGCGTGAATCCCAGGTAGTTTACTTGTTCTTGGAGAGCGTAGCACTTCTATGCGTTCAAAGTCACGTCGTACCGCCTCAAGTGTTCGAATACAATTCGTAAGTGCTCTAAATGATCCACTGCATTCTCCGAGAAGACCAGAATATCATCCAAGTAGATAATCTCGAAAGTAAGATCTCCAAGAATACGCTCCAAGCATGACTGGCTCTTGTCCGGGGTGGTTGAAATACCCATAGGAAGGCGTTTAAACTGATATTTGCCCCATGTCAGGCAAAAGGTCGTTATTGGTCTTCTCTGGGGTGCCAAACGTCTAGCAAAAATATCCCATTTGGCGTCCAGAGTGCTTACGCACTTGGCTTTACCCAGCCGAAGCACGATTTCACGTATAATGGCGAGCAGCAAAAAACTTTTTTAGTTGGCGGAAGTCAACTAACAGGCGCAACGATCCATTGGGTTTCACCAAAAAGAAGGCTGACGCCGCTGCCTCCGAGCCATAGATTTGCCCGAGCACATCAATTTCGAGGGGGCGCTTGATCTCGCTCTTGGGGCCTTCTTCTTGCTGCCCCGGGACACCGGATGGTCTCGCGTGCGCCGGTGCGTACTCTGCGCGAAGAAGAAGAATGTAGTCATCAAGTCGAATACGGCCAAGCCGTCCACTGCACAAATCGAAGTACTCTTCGAGCAACTTGAGATAGCAATGCTGCAGGGCTGCGTCCAGGTGCTGAGGCAACCGATCAGCTGGTTTGTCGTCGCTTGCTTCTTCAGCAACGAACTCGTCGTCATCTTCACTTCTTTGTTTAGGTAACAGAGCTATTCTTTCTGCGAGAGGACTGCTGGTTGTGCGCACGACTGACTCGTTGCTATCCCACTGTACACGACCTTCCTTGAAATCAATTCCCAGGCCCAACGCGGTCATCAGGTCGCGACCGATGGTCATATCATCTTGTAGAGAATGCAATACTTCGAACTTGTGCACTATCATTGCATCACGCTTCAACTGTGGGATGCGAAAACGCACCAAAATCGATCCTTCCGTTGGCGTATCACCTTTTACCAGTTTGAAAGAAACAGTGGAACTTTCGACCACGGACCCTGCTGTAACAACAGCCGCATGAAGAAGGAGCTGATAATACTTCGTGACGCTCCACTATCCAAAAGCGCTTGAAAGCGCTTCTTTCCGGGCTCCCGTTTTACCATGACTCTCATCGGTGGTGTAGCGTCCATTAGGACGTTAGCTTACCAACAAACAGGCATTCATCGTCGCTTGAGCTTCCAGCTCCTTGATGGCGCTTCTCCACGCGGGTTTGACGGCCACGCTGCTTTTGTTGAGCAGCCCGAGTGTCACGACGTTGTTCCACTTGCTGGTGCTCATCTTGTTGGTGGTCCTGCCGCAGAGCGCGGTACTCCTGCGTGTTGTGACTAGTCGTCCTGTGACAATGCAGTACTTATTACTGGTTAAGACTGAAGCGTTGTGATTGTTAGCACCACGACCGCGGTTGCCCCCTCGATGTTGTTTCTGACGATTGTTGCTGTTGCCGTGGCGATGATTATTGTTATTAGGGCGACGTCCACTGTTACGACCTTGGTGTGATTGCCATTTCTTTTCTCGGGACCGCCATTACGTTGAAAGGCGTTGTTCGCCCTGCTCGATTCGCTCGAAGAACAGAACAAGAGCAGCGACATTAGCGTAGACTTGTCCGCTTGCATCATACTTGTTTTGGCCCTCATAGGGTAAGCCACGCTTGTAGCGTCGGCAGAGTGCATCTTCGCACATGGGCGAGTTCTCTGAGAGTCGCGCCAGTGTGTGTTCCATGCGCACCAGTACACGAAACCGCTTGCTGTATTCGGCCAGTGACTAATTACGGGGCTTAGTAATCTCAAATATGTTTTCTTTACGTTTCTCGCTATAGTCCACGGGTAGAACTACAATGGAGGCCTTGTATAGGGCGCGGGTGAACTCCTCGGTCAGGCGCACGTCGTCGTCGCTGAACGCCGCGTCCTCGAACGCCTTACAAAGGTCTCCTTCTAGCATGATAGTGGCGCTCAGAAACTTGATTTTGCATTCCAGTGCTTCAGATTTGCGAGCTGCTTGAAATGGTAGACCCATTCGAGAAACGTTTCCGGGCCACCGTCGATGAACTTCAGCATTACCGTATTCCGTATATGCTTGCTGACATGCATCGGCACGATTTGTAACTGCACATCAGGAGGATAGTCAGCAGTGACATTCATAAGAAATTAGGAATAGAAGACATAATTGCAAGCTGAAATATCTCATTAGAAGGTATCGTCCTTTTCTTCATCACCGTCACTACTTCATGAACCCCTTTCTCCAGTGCCATGATGCCATGAATGGAAAATATTAAAGTCAGTGGCAGTCTGTTTGGCTTGTAACTCAAGCATTTTGGCACTCACAGGGGCTCTAACTTTCCGGAGAGCATTTATCCAATGCACAATCTCATGGTCAGCGTCAACAGGAAAAATTGTCGCATTTCAAACGAGCTAGACTACAACGTTTCTAGCCTTTCTCGTTCTTTCCACCACTGATAGAGTACCTTTCGCTTCTGTTATCGGGCGTGGCCTTCTAGACCACGCAAATATTTAGCTAATGTAGTGCCAGCATCGTGTTTACCGAAAAAGATAGCAATCGCGAGCTTTGTTGCGTTGGTGTAGCAAGTACGGGAATACTTTGGCGTCTTGCGGTCACTGCCATTAACGCGAGGGCGGCCCGGTGACGGTGCTTGCATGCGTGGCTGTCGTTGCTGCTGCTGCGATTTTGCTAATAACAATTTTGTGGCTGTGCTGAGTTGTCGGTAAGCACATAAGCAGCGACTGTACGAACATACAATACCTCTGATTGGCTAATTAGTTTTGTCAGTAAAACGATTCCGTCGGTAAGCACATACGGAATACGGTATCTTGGTTACGACTTCTTCGGTTATGTCCTTCTCCTTGTTAGCCGGACGGACTGTGATGGAGTACGTGAGATAGCGCTCCTTGTCGTCTTTCTTTGTGGAGTCGGTCATGGTTGACAGACCGATGGGTGAACCAGGTCGCTGATTTGAAATTTTTCAAAGTGCCTTTATTACATGAGTCCTTGAATGCAAACTGAGAGCTGGTAGATTGAATGAATGATTAATCCTGGCTTCTGCTAGCAATCCCATCTTGATAGCTCACTACGCATGCATGGTCCTGAGTACGCACTCATTGTGTGCACCAAGAACCAGCTTGACTCACCCTTGCGACAGCGGACAGGCGCTAGAAACGTCAGTGTGCGGCAAGACTTGTCAAGTGACCATGGGCTAAACGTCGATTGCGACGACGCTGCGCTACGGCTGCTCGAAAGTGCTGCAATTCTGATGGCGGCAGACAGAGAATGCATAGGAAAGCCGCGTCTACAATGAGTGCACGTGAACCCATTAGTGGGTGCTTCGGAAATTCTTTTGCAGTTTCGTTTCATTAAAAAACAATAAACCCTTCCGTGTTAAGAGCTAAAATAAAATAAGCTGTATTTTATCCGAAATTATAATCATGTACGACTTCGTTATACGAACGCACCGTAATCATGTTCTAGCTCTTTTCGGGTGAATCATTCAATAAAAAATCATTCACGGTGAATGCGAGGCTCTTACCTTGAAGCAAGCCTGTTCCTAACT
>NW_003307388.1:0-7415 GCF_000142945.1 Phytophthora infestans T30-4
TTCGACGGTAGCACAAGATAACTTAATATATCAAAAAGCTTCTTGTTTCTTTCTCTCACTCAGCTTAGGCAAGAGGTAGTAAATGTTAGACTGAGAGTAATGAACGAGGGCCTACCGCCAACTCGCTTTCCTATACACGACACCGCTTCAGTTTATCTTGATCAAAAGAGTCCTTCTCCATGACATCCGTCCTCGTGCGGCGACAGGAAGGTCCGAGACGCGGTCCACCTTGCGCATACGGCCTTGTCCCCAGCCACGTAAGACGATAGGAGGGAACTTACACACCGTTCCTTTACTCCATCGTAGCGTTCCAATACAATCACACCATAACTTCTCCGGTCTCATGTGCGAAGTGAGTGGGAGCTTGCGGGGTCAGCGGGAGCCAGCGGCCCGCCGTCGTAGCTCGTTGACCTTCGCCGAGATTCCTTTGCACAAAAGCCTGCCCGCCAGCGCCTGGCACGACGCCTACATTCCCGGGTACGGGACATACTCCCCGACTTGGAGTTTGCCGTCCTCGGCGAACGGATGGCAAATGCTGGCGGCGCAGGCGAGCCATTGTTTCGGGCGCACCCGAAAGGTCGATAGGATGGTCCGGCGGTTGCTCGGCTCCGTAAGAGTTACCCAGGAACACTTCCGTAGCAGGAGCATCTTCTTCCGCCGCTTGAAAGTCGTGTAACACTTCGATACCGTCCTTGTACCGCAAGCGTTCCAAGCAGAGAGCCTCGGCACGCCTACGCTTCGAAGCGTTCAGTTGATGTTAGCCAAAGCTTGACCGACCACACTCTGGGGAGCCATCGAAAGCAGCGGGTTATCCTCTTCGCACAGACGCAGTGCGTGCGAAATCACACAGGTCACTACGACGATAAGAGGTCCTAGCAGGTCCCAGCGAGTCCATTCGTAACAGTAGTCGTACGTCACTAGCAGCACAAGTCCGATGGCGACACCGATAGGTCCTTGTAGAACGAGCTCCACTAGGTCGTAGAGGTTAATTGATCCGAATAGCAGCAACGACAGGCACAGCAATGCGACCCAGCAGACGAACTCGCCAACGCCATAACAACGAAGTAGAGTAGCCCGGCTGGCTTCCCATGAAGCGTTCCAGTCAACGACGTCAAGTCCAAGACCAAGCACGCTTCTCATTGGGTTGGAGATCTCTCAGACGGGGTGTGGCACGCCCTTACTCACTGTCCACGCCTCAAGAAGTTGGAGATCAAGATAGCCCGCGAACTCCGCGATGGGACGCTCAAGGCACCTAGGATCGCTCCCTTTGATCCCTCTGAAGCCGATCAGGACGGGTACGCATCGTTTGAGCGTACCAACGGAGCCTTCACCGCGTCTTGGGCAGGGGTCGAGGAAGAAGACGCGGAATCGGAGGAAGAAGAGTTCGAGAACGAGTACGACGGACCCGGCGGAGCTGACGGCAAAGACGCACGGGGCTACGAATCCAGTTCGGGCGAGAGTGGGGCCGGTGGCAAGCGTCCCGTCAAGCGTCTGCACTTGTCACGTTCTCCTCCTCCTAAGACGAAGACGTCGGCCAAGCGTTCCACGTCACGCTCTCGCTCACCACGGCGTTCGTACAAGCGGAAGAGTCGCTCGCGGCCGCGCGAGCGTTCACTTACGCCCGAGCGACCTCCCTTCCCCAAGCGCGCCAGCGGCAAAGCGCAAGGCTAGCATCTCGTAATCGGAGCGATCGCGTTCGCCTACTCCAGTAAAGAAGAAGTCCCGACGCACACTGTCGCCCAAGCGTTTCTCGCCATCCCGTCACAGTCTCGGTCACGATCGGCGTCTCCGGGAGAAGAAGAAGTCGAGACGCACGCTTTCTCCTAAGCGTCCGTCGTCGCAGTCCCAAGTCGTCGGCCAAGCGGGAATTCGGGCTCAGGCCACTCGACAGCGTTCGGCGTCTAAGTCTCCTCCTTCAAAGGAAAAGAGGGCGGCGGAGACTGCTTCTTCGAAGCGCTCCAAGTCACGGTCGCGTTCGGCCCTCGCCCGCCAAGAAGACTCGACGCACGCGTTCGCCCAAGCGCTCGGCATCGCCGGCGGGGTCGTTGTCCAAGAGGGGAACTTCGCGAGTCTCGCGTCGGCGTTCAGCTTCGCGTTCGTCATTTGCGAAAGAGACAAAGAAGGCTTCGTCTCCGAAGCGTTCTCCACACCGTTCGCTCTCTCCGCCTCCTGAGACGAAGAATCCCGAAGAGTCGCCAGACAAGCAAGCAGGGGAAGCTTCGTTCGGCCACCAGAGACTTCCGAGAGTTCCGAGGAGCGTGCCGAGTCGCATCTACCTTCGCCTAAGAGGGCTACCGGTGTCTCCGGACCGTTCGTCGTCCAAGTCGCCACCGTCGAAGAAGTCAGCGTAGTCACGCTGTCCAGCGATCCTTCTCCACGCCCGCAGTGATCCAGACCGTCCCAATAAGAAGCGTGTAGGAGAAGTAGTGTCGTTTCCTAACTATTTTTTTGTTTTGTTTTTCTTTCAACAAGCCCCTTGTAGAATTCATCTCGCTTCCGATGACTTGTTGGTCTCTCTTCGTAAAGCACGTGGCTTGAAACCGTTTCGTAATATCCAAAATAAGCAAAGTAAAAATAGGAAGTGTTTCACAGCACACTCCCCATCAAGACTGACTTTAGAGTCCACCGTGACTCGAAAGACCAATCTCACTCCACTACTCTTTAGGAGAGTAGTTCATCTTCGTCCACAGCGGCGTTAGCTTCTTCCAGGCGCGCGCTGCGGCGAAGTTCCGGGAAGCCCAGCCTCCTTCCTTCTCGTGTCTTCAAACGCTTTAATCAGAGCGGCGTAAGTAGGCAGTAGAGTATTCCTTGGTCTCCATAAAGTCTCGTAAGTCGCCAATAACACTAGGAACTGTTCCTCTCGATTCTTCTTGCGTCTCGCAATGATGTCTATCACTGGGCAAGGTACACCCGTCAAAGCAGTCTCCTCACCACCAATGAGCAGTCTTTCCACGTAACTAGTGGAAGGGAGATCATCTTCGGTCAAAGGACCGTCGTCATCCAAGCTGGGGTTGGTCAGTACTCCCTCCGGCACTTCAAACGGGAACGGTCTACTCCAACGTCCACGGAAACGCTTCAAGCGGTTGACATTGATGGTCACCACTCGGTTCGGATGGGTATGAATGGCTATACGATAAGCGTTTTCACCGACCGTTCCCACCACACGATAAGGACCATGCCACGAGAAGGCTAGCTTCTTGGTCGTCCGTTCGCCACGCCGAGCCCTGAAATACTGGTACACCCACACCGGGTCACCTTCTGTGAACTTCACTGACACTTGACTGCCCAACCGTTGTTCGTGCCGACCTTGAGCCTTCAGAAGTTGGCGTTCTACCATGCGTCTAGTGTCACGGAAAGACAAGAACAGTTTCCGACGATAGCTAGCGACCTCATTGCTCTTCCACTCGTTGTTCGTATTGAGGAACGCTAGGTCCAGAGGCAATACTGGGTCTCTACCGTAGAGACTGAAGAAGGGCGAATCTCAGCGCCTCATGATAGGAAGTACGGTAAGCAAACAGTACCCGCGGCAAGTACAAATCCCAGTCGGTCTGCGACTCGTTGACGTACATTCGTAGCATTCCCAAGAGCGTACCATTGAAACGCTCTACCAGTCCTTGCGTCTGAGGATGATAGGCAGCGCCGAACAACTTCTTGATTCCGAGAGTCTCGTAGAAGGAGCGAGCCAATCCCGAGATGAAGTTGGAACCTTGGTCACTGAGCAGCCGCTCAGGGACACCATGGCGGGAGATCACTTCGTTCACCACCACTTCCACGAACGTCACCGTATCAAGCCGAGCCACCGGGAACGCCTCCACCCACCTAGTGAAGTAGTCTGCGAAGACCAGAATGAACTTGTTACCTCTAGGAGTAGCCACCAAGGGGCCTACAGCATCGACGACCAACAAGGAGAACGGTCCGGATAACTCTTGCACAGGCATCTTCTGCATGAGACCATTCTTCCACGGTCGATAACCTATACCACTTCCACAGACAGTACACTCCCGAACGTACTCAGCTACATCCTTCTTCCAACCGTGCCAATAGGCATGCTTACGGACTCGATCCATCGTCTTGGTAACTCCCACGTGTGCCGATAACACATCCTTATGACAGTGGTGATGAACGGTTGAGATGAACGGCAGCGGGATCACGGGCACTTCGAGGTTGGACGCGGGTCCAGCTCGAGCCTTCAGGTGTACTCGACGTATCAAAACACCGTTCTTCACAGTGTAGTTAGGAGCCATCAGTAAGCTTCCTCGACCCCTGCCCAAGACGCGGTGAAGGCTCCGTTGGTACGCTCAAACGATGCGTACCCGTCCTGATCGGCTTCAGAGGGATCAAAGGGAGCGATCCTAGGTGCCTTGAGCGTCCCATCGCGGAGTTCGCGGGCTATCTTGATCTCCAACTTCTTGAGGCGTGGGCAGTGAGTAAGAGCGTGCCACACTCCGTCCGAGAGATCTCCAACCCAATGAGAAGCGTGCTTGGTCTTGGACTTGACGTCGTGAAGTACCCGAGCCAAGGCGCGACCCGAGAGCTGACTGTCTGCCTTCGCGCTGTTCGGATCCAGGGCGCCGGTGTGGAATAGGAGCTCCGTCATCGTAGCAAAGCCGCCCTCGTCGATGCTGAAAGGCTTCAGAGCGCCCCGGATGCGTCGAACGTAACCTTCCTGGTCGTGCTGATATAGGCGGGTCAAACTGTCGATCGCGGGGCCCCGGTACGACTTGGTATCAGGAGTGTTCCGGCCTGGTTGCCCGCCCATCCACATTAAACGGCGCCGGCTCGTGCACCTCTCGAACAGTTCAAGAAAGCCGTAGTAACCCCACGGTTCAATGCAGATACTAAGGAAGCGCACGCGGGCCACGAGAGCCGACATCTTAGCCTTACGGCGCGCGCTGGAGTTCTTGAGAGGCGCATTGAGCTGCCAGTCCCAGAAGCGGGCGCAGTTCCTGTTCCAGAAGCGCCAATGCGCTACGTGAACTAGGGGAAAATCGAAGGGACTGTACCAGAGGACGGACCCTCTCCACGGGAAAGCCAACATGAACGGCTCCGGCCCGAGCGACTCGGCCTCTTGATAGATCTTCTCGAGATCGTGGCGCACCCGCGGGGGAGTCCTGTCGGCGAGTTCGAACGGTAAGTCGAAGGAAGGAGGAGACCGGTCCTTGTGCCCCTGCGATGACGTGCCTTGAGAGCCCTGCGTCTTCTTCTTTCCCGAGCCCGGGCTAGCGTTCTGTTGCGCAGGGAGCGTGACTCTAGCGAAGCGGCGATCCTGTGGTGGTTTTCCGCGGGCGTGCTGTCGCGAGGGCGAAGGCAGGATCATAACGGGACCAGTCAAGGCATCGCTGGCCTTACCGCTGCCCTGGATGATGGCCGCCGCTATCTCGTCCAGTATCCCCATCCCCACCGTTCCTTCGTTGATGGCGAGCACGTCGAGAAACAGACATCGGCGGCGGAGTCCTGCGGTCGAGGCGTTCCTTCAGACGAGTCGGAGGAATCCTCCTCGACGACCTCACGGAGTTTCTTGTAGCGACCCTTATCGCCGGAGCCGCCCATCCCGCTGGCGCTGGGAGAAGAGTCGTCGGGTGCTGGCGTCTGCGTCGCGTGGATGCAAATTGCCGAATGAGGCTAAAAATTGGCAGACTGGTTGCCGCCTCCGTCTCTCTGGCGTTTCTCGAGAACCCCGCCGTTGGTTGTCGACTGCCCTCTCCCAGATGTCGACTGTGACCGATTGATGGGCAATGACCACGAAGTTGGAGGAACGGTACGCGGCGGAGTCGGACGTGTCTTCTTCTTATTTGTGAAGTTCATCACAAGGAATGGGGGCTCAAGTAAGGCTCGTCCTGGAATACGCGCGGTGGGAGCTATGGCCGGTATACACCAGCGTGATCGTCGTCTGGGTGTTGACGACTCCCATTAGGGGCGTCGGGTGGGTGTTCCTGACGCAGGTTTGGCGCGTTCTATCTATGAACCTCGAAATCTGTGGAGAGTGTGCCTCTCCTTACCGACACACTCTGCAAGACCGTGAATTCCTCCAACTACGCGGTTCGGTGTACGCTTTCGCGGCGTGGAGCGTTTCTTTAGCGCACCTACCTGGGTCCTTCAGGACGGTGATGCAAGGTACGGTGCTTATGGGAGGATGCTCCGCAGTTGGTGGATAGCTTGCAAGGTCACCTTCGCCGAGTACCTACCTAACGTGCTCGTGGACACTGAGGACTCTGCGAAGCGTTACTGGAACTCTTCATGGGAAGCCAGCCGGGCTACTTTACTTCGTTGTTATGGCGTTGGCGAGTTCGTCTGCTGGGTCGCATTGTTGTGCCTGTCGTTGCTGCTGTTCGTACCTATTAACCTCTACGACCTAGTGGAGTTCGTTCTACAAGGACCTATCGGTGTTGCCATCGGACTTATGCTGCTAGTGACGTACGACTACTGTTACGAATGGACTCGCTGGGATCTGCTAGGACCTCTTATCGTCGTAGTGACCGGTGTGATTTCGCACGCACTGCGTCTGTGCGAAGAGGATAACCCGCTGCTTTCGATGGCTCTTCAGAGTGTGGTCGGTCAAGCTTTGGCTAACATCAACTGAACGCTTCGAAGCGTAAGCGTGCCGAGGCTCTCTGCTTGGAACGCTTGCGGTACAAGGACAGTATCGAAGTGTTACACGACTTTCAAGAGGCGGAGGAAGATGCTTCTGCTACGAAAGCGTTCCTGGGTAACACCTATGGAACCGAGCAACCACCGGACCATCCTATCGACCTTTCGGGTGCGCCCGAAACAATGGCTCGCCTGCGCCGCCAGCATTTGCCATCCGTTCGTCGAGGACGGCAAACTCCAAGTCAAGGAGTATGTCCCGTACCCGGGAATGTAGGCGTCGTGCCAGGCGCTGGCGGGCAGGCTTTTGTGCAAAGGAATATCGGCGAAGGTCAACGAGCTACGACGGCGGGCCGCTGGCTCCCGCTGACCCCGCAAGCTCCCACTCACTTCGCACATGAGACCGGAGAAGTTATGGTGTGATTGTATTGGAACGCTACGATGGAGTAAAGGAACGGTGTGTGAGTTCCCTCCTATCGTCTTACGTGGCTGGGGACAAGGCCGTATGCGCAAGGTGGACCGCGTCTCGGACCTTCCTGTCGCCGCACGAGGACAAATGTCATGGAGAAGGACTCTTTTGAGCAAGATAAACTGAAGCGGTGTCGTGTATAGGAAAGCGAGTTAACGGTAGGCCCTCGTTCATTAGTCTCAGTCTTACATTTACTACCTCTTGCCTAAGCTGAGTGAGAGAAAGAAACAAGAAGCTTTTTGATATATTAAGTTATCTTGTGCTACCGTTCCTGCCACTACTCGAGACCGTACTCCCTGAATAGCCGCGGACTACCACGACCCTGGAGGTAGTGTACGACACTTGGTGGAGAAGCAGGGTA
>NW_003307389.1:0-7482 GCF_000142945.1 Phytophthora infestans T30-4
CTGATGCAGAGAGACATGGCTGACATAACTCCTCTGATTGGGTGTTAGACTCAGGTTGTGACTTCCGGTCTAACGGCCAGACGCATCGCTGTTTGTGCGGAAACAGGCAAACTTCACATTTGGAGAAGGGACTAAACTCAATAATACACATGTTGGCTCAGTTCAGCTCTATTTTTTGGGTCCTGAAGGAATCAAACCATTTCGTTTTGATAACATGGCACTAGTACCAAAGGCAAAGGCTAGCATACTCAGCGAGTTTTGGTTGAAGCAAAGTGGATACCAAATAGTAGAGAGTGCAAAAGGAGGGTACAAGTTTGTCATATGGCGACACAAACTGGCGTTTGTCGCTGTTGCAGTGAATGATGCATACTATGTACAGGGTCGCGCACTAAGGGACAGGCAAATTTACTGTTCGGCAGTAAAAGGCAAGCCAGCTAAGGCGCTGTATGTTTCGGGAAACACACGAGTGGAAACCACGTTGAAAGAATGGCACATTAAATTAGGTCATCTGAACAAAGATAAGCTCATTGAGGTCATGAGCAGGAATCTGATCCCAGGGGTGCCCAATTTCAGTAGGGCAGCACTGAGTAAAGCACCATTCTTCTGCCATACGTGCATAGAAATGAAGATGCGCAGAATGAGTTACAGGAATATGGTTGGGGCCAGAGACGGTCAACCAATAAGCACGATACACATGGATACGAATGGTCCAATGCGGACGCTTGGTGTGTATGGTACTATCGGATCAATAAGATACTTTCTCAGCATCATTGATGATCAGACATCATGGCGTTGGACTTATGTCCTTCGCAAGAAAAAGGAGGTGCAACTAAAGGTAAAAGAGTTGCTACTACAACTAGAACGGGAAGGAAAGTTCACAATTCGGAGGATTCGATCAGACGGTGGTACTGAATTTGTGAATACGGCCCTTAAAGAGTTTTGCACAGAGAAAGGGGTGGCGTTTCAGACGTCGAATCCATATACTCCAGAAGAAAATGGAGCGGCTGAGAGAGATCATCAGACGAAAATGGCTAAAGTGCGGTGCGCACTCAGAGATGCAAACCTACCAGCTAAGTAATGGCCTGAAGCACTAAAGTACATGACATATGTGCAGAATTGCACGCCTATGAACAGGCTGACGAATAAGACACCATACGAGTTAGTAAAAGGTGTGAGTCCCGATGTAAAGACCTTACATGTTTGGGGCTGTGTGTGCTTTGCATATCTGCCAGAAGCTGTCAGGAAGAATAAAAAGCTGTCAGCTCGAGCCATAAAGTGCAGGTTTCTCGGGATCTCTGAGGATACAAAAGGGTATCGTCCTCTAGATGTGTACAATAACAAGCACATAGTAGCCAGATCGGTTACATTTGACACAGAAAACTGTGCAAATATCATCACACGGTCATTCGGTACCGATCCCGATAAGTTGACCGCTGCGGAGAAAGATGAGATAGAGTTGCTAGCTACAGTCACGGAGCAAAGGTAAAGCACCACAAGTGTCTCACGGGGATAGCAGTGAACACCCGTTGCCGGTAGCAGTGGGAGCTAAGAGCAAATCTGGGAAGATACCATCTGAAGGTGGTACAAGGGTAGTACGACCACAACAGAGTCGGAAACGCCCAGTGCGATTTGAAGACTACAAATGTTTTCAAACGCACATTGACAAGGCCATTGCAGTCGATAGCATTGTCAATAGGATATCAGTTCCCAAAAATCTTAGGGAAGCGATATCAGGACCACAAAGGAAACAGTGGCAACAAGCACTTGATTTGGAGTATCAGTCCTTACTGGAAAATGGAACGTGGAAGCTCACTAGACTACCACCTGGACAAAAGGCACTGCCATGTCACTGGGTACTTGCGGTGAAGTACAATGCTGATGGAAGTATAGCGAGGTTTAAAGCACGATTGATTGCACAAGGAAACCATCAGGAATTTGGGGGTAAATTGCGATGAAGTGAATGCACCGGTAGCTCGGTTTGAGTCACTTCGACTCGTGTTGGCAATAGGAACCATATTGGATTGCCATATCCATCAGATAGATGTGCACACGGCCTTTCTAAACGGGTCCACGGACGGAGATGTGGTGTAGCGGGATCAGCAAAATCTGCGAGATTGCCAGATCCAACTTACCAACTGCGCCCAGACACCGACTAACGGAGGGGGTCCCCCGATGATCCGTGTTCTGCTGAACTTTCCTCACCTTGTGTACCCGTCGGTAGGGCGGGATCTGCTCTCTCGGTAACTTCCGAAGAGTTCAAGTGGTGAAGCTTGAGTGTCTTGGCGAGACGTGGGGATGGGGTGGAGCAGCAGTGGAAAATCTTCACTCTGCGTCCGTGGATGGTTCCGTATCCTAAGCGAATATTCGAGCTTATGGATCCGGGGCCTAGATCGTGGATCTGGCCGTAGGGTTGCCTTGCGGGTGTGTTCCCTTGCCTTTGTGCTGTCCTTTAAGTCGTACTTGCCGCCTCCTGTGACGGGATCTTGAGAGTTGAGAACCCCTAGGGTGTAACCGACCAAGTAGTAAATTCGGTTAACCTGTCGGATCTGCACAAGTAAAGGAAAAGCTCACTAGGTTGTAGGATCTGGCCAATGTATTATCCAGTTATCACTACCAACACTAATTTCGCAATTCCCAACCTTCTCCTAGCTCGTACGGCCAATGTAGTTCCGGTTCTTGAGGGCAGGAAGGCACTTGCGTGCTACTGTGCAAATTGAGGTCTGTATTGATATTTAAGCCTATACCTGCCTGGATTTCTACCTTCTATGTCTTTCATCCGCTAAATCCCTTACCAGGCTCGGCTGCATGTCCCTTCTTCCCTTGACCCTTCATCCCAGCTGTGTTATCTTCAGATCCACCGGATCCATGGCGTAATCATTATGGTCACCCTATTATGGGTACACTCATCCGGATCCAGGTCGCTTGGATCCACTTCACTGTAAGTGTACACTCGTCGTAGATCTGAGCTCTCCAATCATCCAACATCATCTTGCAGCCGTCTGTGATCTTCATTGTCCCACGAAAGTTCGAGATCCACTGTATCCATCATCCCAGCATCCTGGATCCAGGTCGTTCTATGCGGGATCCTCACTCCTTGGATCCGAACTCGGAAGTATGGGATCCGGGACACCTCGCGGTGGATCTTGACCTCTTGTTAGCCGTGGTTACTAGATCCACCTTCAGATGGCACCTACCATCTTTCCTTCATAGGATCCACACTCGATCCACCCGTATATAGTATATCCCATATCCATCTAAGTGAGTCCAGGTAAGGGTAGATCCGAGATAGGTCTTGGTGGATCTTGCCTTCCCGTACATCACTCATACCAGATCCACCGTCATTTCATACGGGGTGCGGCTCGTCATGGCTAATCCACCACAGGCAACTTGCATCCGTGCCAGACAATCCAAATCCTCTCTAATCACTTGGAATTGTCACTGATTCGGGATAGTGACCCCGCGTCAGGTCCATTCTCGTATTTCTGAGAAAGCACTTCACCACACTTTACGCGACTTTCTGCATCAAGATCCTGTCATGCGGATCCTGAATCCACGACAGATCGACGATTCAAGAGAACCGGTGAGAGCACCAATGAAAACGGCGAACAAGTTGGTGGTAGTCAAAGATCTATTACGTTTGCTTACGGAGTCAGGCATCGTAGCTGGTGCGTTCGACGCAGAGGATATCTTCGAGCTAGACCTGGATCTCATAGTATCCGCGACGCGGGACCTCCTTGCCAGAGTTAAGTCCATCACCGGAGAAAGGTCGCGCACTATAGATCCGGTGTCGTCGCCGAGGGTCAGCCAAGCTGCGTCCTCGAACTACGAATCCGCCGCTGAGGATGAGTCAGACACGTCGTCCGAACCACGACGCATGACTTTAGGACCCTCCGGGGCATCCATGCTGGAAGCGCGGGCGAGGAGCCGAGGACAGGAAGCCCCGGTGAACGTGAAGGCTCGGGATCCAGTACGCCCTACGCGTGATCTGACACAATTCAGCCAGGATCGAGCCAGATCCAGCAAGAAGCCAGTAAGATTATCGTCAGATCGGGCTCAAGGTAATCGCCTCACGGATCCGGTCTCGCCAGTGGGCCAGACGGCCACAGGCTATTCCGACACTTCCTCGGGCACCCTGCAGCGACACTTCGAAGCTGCGACGAGTCGTTTCCTGGCCGAATAGGGTATGAGAGCGCCCGTGCCACAAGTGCAAGTGCTCCACGAACATGGAGCACGAGACGTGGAGATGGAGGGAGACAACTCCCATGATGAGTTCGACCCAGATGATCTGGATGGCCCATCCACTTCGTCAGCAGTGGTAGCAACAGCCACAGCCGGGGCAGGTGGATCGTCCATGATCCAGAGGGTACGGATCTCAGCCATATCGGATCTGAAGGAGTTCACGGGCAAGGATCAAGATGAGGACCGAGCGAGAACATGGATCAGCAAAGTCAAGTCGGCCCTCATGAGAGATCAAGCGTCGGATGCTGAGAAGTGTCTGACCTTTGCGGATCTGCTAGCGGGGCCAGCCAGGAACTGGTATCGGCAGCTGGGCAGATCAACCAGGAACAAGTGGCCAGATTTGCTGCGCAGTTTCCAGACCCAATACTGTGGATTAGGAGTGTCGGTGGCACGACAATACTACCATGCTCGCCGCAGATCGGATGAATCCCCGCTGGAATACCTACATCGACTAAATGTGGCCGGTCTACGGGCTAAGTTGAAAATTAAAGATGGGGGATCCAAGGTACTGCGGGAGCACGTGGATCATTTCATCGAGACATTGGGAGACGTGGATCTGGCCGACAGGCTGACCCTGTTACGACTTCCTGATGCAGATGAGCTTGAGGAAGTGCTGCGGGCGGTGGATCGCGCGAAACACCGCCAGAAGAAGGCGGCGGTCGGATCCGGCAAGTATCGCCAAAAGGCTCCGACGCCTACGGCCCCAGCTCGACGTGTCCACCAAGTCACGGCGCCCGACTCAGGAACTGAATCAGGATCCGACGGTTCGGACTCCGACCCTGAAGATTACCGTCGAGTCTGTCTCACTGCGTCCAACGATCGAACGGCGAAGACCGGAGACAACTCTCGACCGGGGGATACCGTACCCGGGGACCGTGGGATGTACAGATCCCGAGATCTCATGGACGGGACAGCCCAAGTCAGGTGTTCGCAGTGCGGATCCCGGAAGCACACTGAATCTGGATGCTGGAAACATCTGGTCTGTGAGAAGTGTGGCAAGAATGGTCATCCCGGAGATCATTGCTTCTACGTGTGTCGCGGGTGTGGCGAGATTCACGACGTCGGCAAGTGTCCGATGGAAGAATTCTACAACCAGATCCGCCAATGGTTTGATCCAGCCAAGCACAGAGGGATGTTGCCAAAAGTGGCCGAGAAGATGTTAAACTAGGACGCTCGCCGGGGTTGAATCCGGTACGAGCCGAGCGTTCTAGGTATTGCATTTATGCATTTGTGAACAAGACATCGCTAGATCCAGGTAGCAGGACCCTAGATCCAGTCGATAATACACGTGATTTACATGAAGTGTCAGTTGGCAAGGTCTCTAGTTTGCGCCAAGTGGATGAGTTTTCCAGATCCGAAGTTTCTTCAACCCTGGATCTACACAGAGGAGAGGCACGTGGTTATTGGGAGAAACGCCAACATGGTCGATGGTTTGAGCCTACCAAGGGTGAAGTCACTGCAGATCCACCTAAGGTCTGTCTGGTCACTGGATCCCGTGGATCTGAGGATGTTGGATCCATGGATCTGCTAACCGGGGAGTCCCGTGGATACTGGAAGTACCATGCGCCAGGAAAGTGGTTCAGACAAGCCAAGGTAGGGGGGCAAGATCAACAATGAAAAAGCAATCCTACTCCTAGATAGTGGTGCCGAGGTGTCTATACTGGATACCTCCTTTGCTCGTAAGGTTGGGTGCCAAGTGGATGGGAGTCGGATCCAAGATTGTGTAGGGATTGGTGAAGGCGTGTACCGTACGAACGGGAGAACGCGGATCAAGATCACGCTGGCCGGTTGTTTGGTGTATTGGTTTGACATTTGGGTCGAGGATCTCGCTGGTCAAGACGCCATCCTTGGGATGGATTTCACGGTGCCGGCCGGAGTGAGGTTGGATCTGGCGGATGGGACACTTTGTTTCCCTGACGAGATGCGGATCCAGCTCAGCGGACGACGACCGTTGTATGGGGCGAAGATGAGGATCATAAGGGCGGATAAGACCACCTGGATCGAGCCCGGGGAAACTTGGGAGCTGCCAGACCGGTTAAAGTGGGTGAAACATGAAAGACTGTGGGTCACTCGGGGCGAGAAATGGGTACCTACCGTAATCCAAGGACCAGGTCGATCGCAATACCTCCAGGTCACGAACGTCAGCGACAAGAGATTATTACTGGACCATTATGAGGAGATCGGACGATGGTTGTCTAATGACGGTATCCCTAGACGACCTGGATATGTGTCAGTGGAATCCCGCCGCTATAAAGAATGGCAGAATCTGGTGTACGAGACGACTACCGAGATCGAATCTCTCGCAGAGGTGGAGCTCTCAGCGGAGCCAACTGGCCCCTTGGTGGATCGGCCTTCATATCCAACTCCGCGAAAGATCCTGCAGAGGGATCGACGGTTTGAGATCCAAGCAATGGAAGTTGGGATCCAGGACGGGGGACGATCCCCAGAGTCGGGCCCTTAGATAACGCAAGGTCGTGGATGAGGATGCAGAGGGCTAAAGCCGAGGCAGCCCGGATTCCGGCTGATCCACAAGTGGATCCAAAGCCTCTCCATTGGATAAAGTGCCTGAATCCCTATCGAGAGTGGCAACACTAGTCAAACCCGAACTGTCGGGCTCAAACTCGTTAGAGGACCAACTGGATCCAACTGGGTGGTTTCCCTGATACCAGGGTACCTGAACCCCCGAAGATAGAAGGACTGCCAGGCGAGAGAGGGCCGCGGTGTTTGGATCCAATGGTGGATCCTACGAAAACGGAAGATGAGCAAGTCTGTAACCGTGAAGGCGGGGATCTACACGCCGAGGATCTAGGAGAAGGCATGGCGGTGATCCCGGAGGTACCACTGACCACAGAAGAAGTCACGATTGATGATATCCAAGTGGATCCGGGGGCGAATGAACCTTGTGGTGTAGTAGAACACACAAATATCGTCAGATGTGAATTCCTTACACAAACCACAACGAATCGCCGAGTTAGGTCGGCGGTTGTATGGCCTGCGCAGAGGGTGATTCCCTCGCGGTCCGGCCCTTCCGGGACAGACGAGTGGCTCGCTTCCACTCGGTTCCGACTAACCAAGTCAGATCACTTCCGAGGCTCCGCCGAGTTTGGTTCGGCTGAGCTCGTTCACAACCCTGTGCCCTCCACCAAAGGATGGACGACGGCGCGCGAGCGCTTTTACAGGTCACCGAGTGCAGAGGCAGCTCAGCTAGAAGTGTTACGGCACCCGGGCTATCCGACGTACCGG
>NW_003307390.1:0-7490 GCF_000142945.1 Phytophthora infestans T30-4
CCGGGTCCTTGTGGTGGATTCAGCGTGACGATGAGCCAACGGCGTTATGTGGATGACATCCTGAAGCGCTTTGGTATGGACGAGTGCAAGGCTGTGGTAAGTCCGGTGGATATAACCACTCGACTGGTTCCAAGCGACGCGGCGACCAAGGTACAAGCTCCGTTTCGCGAAGCTGTTGGTGCACTAATGCACCTGATGACCGCGACGCGTCCAGATATTGCGTACGCGGTGGGCTATGTGTCGCGCTTCATGGAGAATCCCCAAGAAGAACACTGGGTTGCGGTCAAGCGCATCTTTCGCTACCTGCAAGGCACCAAGACGCATGGAATCTGCTACAAACCAGGTAACAACATCGACTTTCGCGGATACTCTGACGCAGACTGGGCTGGTGACCTCGCGGACCGCAAGTCGACTTCCGGCTACACGTTCATGCTGATGGGTGCGCCAGTGAGCTGGGGCAGCAAGAAGCAGTCAAGTGTTTCGCTGTCTACGAGCGAAGCGGAGTACATCGCGCTCAGTCTGGCAATTCAAGAAGGCAAGTGGATTCATCGCCTACTGTGCGAGATATTAGCAGCTGCCAATGAGACTGGACCCGACCTCAAGATCCAAGAAGACAACCAGTCGTGTATCAAGATGACAAAGAATCCTGTGAACCACGGCCGCGCCAAGCACATCGACATCAAGTACCACCACATCCGCGATGAAGTCAAGCGTGGTGAAGTCAAGCTCGAGTATTGCGAGACTTCTGTGATGCTGGCTGACATCATGACGAAGGCACTCCCAGGGCCTCGTCACATGGACCTAGCAGCGGCTCTTGGTATCCACGCGTGTTCGCATTGAGGGGGCGTATTGAGGGTTGCTGGTCTTGGTACTGTGTACCAGCTGTACCCATTAACCGGTCAACCTGAACCGGTCCAATACGATCCCGCTGTGATTATGGTACGTTGTTTATGCCACCAATGATTGGACGAGTAGAATGATTGGATGACCTAGGTAGTGAGGACAGTGTAAGCCCCGATAAATCAATCACTTTCGAATCTTCCTTCTTCCGCTTAAGTGCCTTCACTCCGGTCTCCGCACCAAGTGCAGAAGTCACTCCGTTCAGTCCCAAGCTTCGTTCCAACACCTCTACACCGTTAACAGGTTATGAGCCCAAGCACCATGTCCTCTGCCCATGACGCCTCGACCAAGGTCACCATCGACAAGTTCAACGGTGACAACTACGCGACGTGGAACCGCTACATGCGTGGCGTGTTTCTAACCAAGTCGGTATGGCACGTAGTGAACCGGGAAACGACGCCGAGCTTCACGGACATCCGGACCAAGGACGACTACGTCAAGGCGAGCAACATTGCGTTCGGACTGATGTTGCTCCACATGAACGCGGACTACCATCACGTGGTTGATGACTGCGAGGAAGCGTGGGGCGCGTGGACGCGCTTGAAGACGCTGTATGGTGGGTCGCAGAAGGCTGGTCGCATCTACCTGAAGCGCCAACTCTTCAGCATGGAGATGTCGGAAGGCGGCAATGTCTTGCATCATTGCAATGAGGTCCTCAACATCAGCGCCAAGCTCAGCAGCATCGGCGCCAAGATGGAGGACGAGGACGTGGCGATCTGCTTACTGCGAAGTCTCCCCAAGAGCTACGAGAGCGTCGTGCTCAATCTGGAGATGAGCAACGCAGAGCTGCGGTCGCAAGACGTTGTGAAAGTGCTCACAAACGAGCACATCAAGCGACTGTTGCAGGTAATCCAATACGATCCCGCGATGATTACGGTAGGATGTTTACGCCACCGATGATTAGACGAGTAGGATGATTGGACGAGTACAGAGGGTTGATGATTGGATGCACCAAATAATTGGATGCAAACTAGGTAGAGAACACAGTGTAAGTTCTTATCAATCAATCACTTCTGAATTTCCATTCTGCCCCTCAAGTGACTTCCCTCGCCTCGGCCTCCTCGCCCCAAGCTTCGGCAGTCCTCCCCTCGCAAGACACAAGATCCAACCATCACCTTCTTCAGGTTATGATTCCAAGTACGATGTCTTCTGTGCAAGATTCCAAGATATCCATCGACAAGTTCAACGGCGAGAACTACGCCACGTGGAGCCGTTACATGCGTGGCGTGTTCCTGACCAAGTCGGTGTGGAATGTGGTGAACCGCGAGACGACGCCCACGTTCACGGACTCCAGGGCCAAGGACGAGTATGTCAAGTCGAGCAACGTCGCCTTCGGTCTCATGCTCCTCCACATGGACGCAGACTACCATCATGTTGTCGACGACTACGAGGAAGCCTGGGTCGCGTGGGCGCGCTTGCGTACCCTTTACGGTGGATCGCAGAAGGCTGGACGCATCTACCTCAAGCGCCAGCTCTTCAGCATGGAGATGGCAGAAGGCGGAAATATCCTTCACCATTGCAACGAGGTCCTCAACATCAGCGCCAAGCTCAGCAGTATCGGCGCCAAGATGGAGGACGAGGATGTGGCGATCTGCTTGCTGCGCAGTCTGCCCAAGAGCTACGAGAACGTCGTGCTGAACTTGGAGATGAGCAATGCAGAGCTGCGAACGCAAGATGTGGTGAAGGTGCTCACGAATGAGCATATCAAGCGACAAGGCGAGAAGACTGCGGCGGTGAAGATCGAGGAAGCAGCAAAGGCCTTCAACGCCGAGCGTGAAACTCGCCGGTGTGATTACTGCGGAAAACTGGGGCACGTTATTGACAAGTGCTGGACCAAGCAGAAGGATGAAAACCGAGGAAGTGCACGACGCGGTCGAGGTGGCCGCGGTGCCAACAATATCGACTGGCGTAACGACGACGACGACGACTACGTCGCGTTTGCGGTCTCCATGTCGACAGCGTGTGGAGTGTCGACAGGCAAGAAGTTCGACGGCACATGGGCGATCGACAGTGGTGCAACCCACCACATCTGCAACGACAAGTCCAAGTTTGTGGACATCAACTTGCGCGACGAAGGCGTACTCACGGTTGCCAACGGACAAACGGCCAAGATTTTGGGAGTCGGCACCGTTGTGCAACAAGTGGTTCTGCCTAATGGGAATGTGTGTAACGTCCGGATCGAAGATGCTCTCTACGTGCCGAGCATGAACAAGAACCTGCTGTCTGTGCCTCAGATCAACCGAGGCGGACACTTCAAGGTGGTGTTTGACGGCTCCGAGATGCACATTGCGCGCAAGTCGTCGAAGAAGATCGTTGCCTCAGCGGACCTGATCGACGGACTCTACTGGCTGCGAGTGCCCAAGGTGTCTGCCAATTCGACGTCCAAAGTCTCGATCAACGGTGTCGATCTTCATGCGCGGATGGGTCACGCTCCGAACGACGTATTGCGGAAAATGGTTTCGAGCGGCATGGTGACGGGCGCGAAAATGCCGACTTCGTCGAAGAACTCGAGCGGATGTCGCGGATGCCAGCAAGGGAAGATGGTCCAAAAACCATTTCCAAGCAACCCGGACAAGCCCAAGTACAAGCCATTCGAGTTCCTGCACTTCGACCTCTGTGGCGCCATGGAGAAAGAGTCGCTTGGTGGCAGCAAGTATCTGCTGCTGATCACGGACGAAGCCAGCGGCTGCATGACGGGATTCTGTTTGCGCGCCAAGTCGGAGAGTGAAGGCTGTTTGCGCAAGTTTATCGCCAAGGTGGAGCGCCAGTTCGATGCCAGGGTCAAGTTCGTGCGTCATGACGGTGCCAAGGAGTTCGCGACCAACTCGCTCAAGGCCTTCTACGACGACCATGGCATCGAAGTTCAACCGACGGTTCCATATGCGCATCAGACCAATGCGACTGCGGAACGCACCAACCGGACCATTGTGACTATCGGGCGCAGCATGCTTCACTTCGCACGTTTGGACAAGACGTTCTGGGCGGAAGCGGCGATGACGGCGATCTACATCAAGAACCGGCTGCCGTCACCCAAGATCCCAGGGAAGACACCTTTCGAGATTGTGTACAAGAGGAAGCCCAACTTGAAGCACATGCGCGTTTTCAGGTGCAAGGCCTACGTCCTGACGCCGAAGGAGAAGCGACTCAAGTGGGACCCTAAGGCTCGTGAAGGCATTTTCATGGGCTATGAAGAGCGTTCGAAGGCGTATCGCGTTTATGACATCGAGGCGGGGCAGGTAGTGATTTCTCGCGATGTCACTTTCGACGAATCCACCTTTGACGACGTCAATATTCAAGATGACGATGAAGATGTCGATGATGCGGCGGATATCCTGGACGACCTCGAGATTTCGGACGACCATGGAGCTCGTGAATTCAGGCAGGCGGGGAAACGCAAAGCTCGCTCCAATCCTGACGAACGGGAACAAGTTCGTCGACCGCGTCGCAGTGCTGGATTGGAAGAAGCAAGTGCTCCGGGCCATGACTCCGACCATCAAGAATCCAAGAATGAAGACAATGATGATGATGACTCGACTCAGCCCATGTATTGGCGTGCGAGTGCGAATGCAGTGGAAACGAGTGACAGCGCCGAGCCGAAGACGTTCCAAGAGGCTGTGAGCGGCGAAGACCAAGTCCACTGGCGCAAGGCGATCCGAGCAGAGCTCAAGTCGATGCGACTTCGTGGAGTGTTTCGTGGCGCCAAGTTACCGAACAACCAGCGTGCGGTCGGAACCAAGTGGGTGTTCAAGATCAAGCGTAATGCCGACGGATCCATCGAGAAATACAAGGCTCGACTCGTCGCGAAAGGATTTGTGCAGAAGTACGGCATCGACTACACCGAGACGTTTTCGCCGGTGGTCAAGTACGTCACGCTACGAATGATCATCGCTGTGGCCAAGTTCTTCAACTGGCCCCTCGACCAACTTGATGTCGTCACGGCGTTCCTGTACGGCTTGATGAAGGAGAAGGTGTTCTGTAGTGTTCCAGAAGGCGTGGAACTTGATGACGGCTACGACTGCGTGGAACTGCTCAAGGCGATCTACGGTCTCAAGCAAGCTTCTCGAGTATGGAACGAGACCTTCGACGAGTATGTGCGCTCCATCGGATTTCGCGTTTCGAGCTACGATCCGTGCCTCTACATCAAGGTTGTCGACGGTGACTGCGTTCTGATGCTGGTGTACGTCGACGATGTATTGGTGACCGGAAGCTCTTCGATGATGATCTCCGAAGTGAAGAAGCAGCTCAAGGCACGATTCGAGATGACCGACAGCGGCAAGTGTTTCTTCATTCTGGGCATCGAAGTGGTCGACAACGCAGACGGCAGAGTCACGTTGTCCCAAGCTCGCTACATCAACGACATCCTGGAGCGCTTTGGCATGCAGAACTGCAAACCTGCTGCCAGTCCAGTCGACCTCAGCATGAAGCTCGTTGCCAGTGACGCCTCGACCAAGTTGGATGCGCCGTTCCGTGAAGCTGTGGGTGCTCTCATGCACTTGATGACGTCGACTCGCCCGGACATTGCTTTTGCTGTTGGATATGTTTCACGATTCATGGAGAACCCTCAAGTCGAACACTGGATCGCTGTCAAGAGGATCTTCCGTTACCTTCAAGGTACCAAGTCGCACGGACTCCATTTTTCACCAGGCAACGGAATCGACTTTCGTGGCTATTCGGATGCAGACTGGACTGGTGACCACAGTGACCGCAAGTCGACTTCAGGCTACCTGTTTCAAGTTCTCGGTGGACCAGTATCGTGGGGATCCAAGAAGCAGTCAAGTGTCTCTCTCTCCACGAGTGAAGCCGAGTACATCGCACTGAGTCTGGCAATCCAAGAAGGCAAGTGGGTGCACAAGCTTCTGTGTGAGATCCTCGACGCTGCAGGCAAAGACACCCCGGATCTCAAGATTTTCGAAGATAACCAGTCGTGCATCAAGATGACGAAGAACCCCGTGAACCATGGCCGCGCCAAGCACATCGACATCAAGTACCACCACATCCGTGATGAAGTCAAGCGCGGTGAAGTGATCGTCGAGTACTGCGAGACTACGACCATGCTGGCTGACATCTTGACCAAGGGACTCGGCGGACCTCGTCACAAGGACTTAACGACGGCTCTTGGCGTTCAAGCGTGTTCGCATTGAGAGGGGCTGTTGCAGGTAATCCAATACGATCCCGCGATGATTACGGTAGGATGTTTACGCCACCGATGATTAGACGAGTAGGATGATTGGACGAGTACAGAGGGTTGATGATTGGATGCACCAAATGATTGGATGCAAACTAGGCAGTGTAAGTTCTTATCAATCAATCACTTCTGAATTTCCATTCTGCCCCTCAAGTTACTTCCCTCGCCTCGGCCTCCTCGCCCCAAGCTTCGGCAGTCCTCCCCTCGCAAGACACAAGATCCAACCATCACCTTCTTCATCATGGACGGGGCAGCATAAGTCAGGTGTTCGCAGTGCGGATCCCGGAAGCACACTGAATCTGGATGCTGGAAACATCTGGTCTGTGAGAAGTGTGGCAAGAAAGATCATCCCGGGGATCATTGCTTCTACGTGTGTCGCGGGTGTGGCGAGATTCACGACGTCGGCAAGTGCCCGATGGAAGAATTCTACAACCAGATCCGCCAATGGTTTGATCCAGCCAAGCACAGAGGGATGTTGCCAGAAGTGGCCGAGAAGATGTTAAACTAGGACGCTCGCCGGGTTTGAATCCGGTACGAGCCTAGCGTTCTAGGTACTGCATTTATGCATTTGTGAACAAGACATCGCTAGATCCAGGTAACAGGACCCTAGATCCAGTCGATAATACACGTGATCTACATGAAGTGTCAGTTGCCAAGATCTCTGGTTTGCGCCAAGTGGATGAGTTTGCCAGATCCGAAGTCTCTTCAACCCTGGATCTACAAAGAGGAGAGGCACATGGTTATTGGGAGAAACGCCAACATGGTCGATGGTTTGAGCCTACCAAGGGTGAGGTCACTGCGGATCCCCCTAAAGTCTGTCAGGTCGCTGGATCCCGTGAATCTGAGGATGTTGGATCCATGTATCTGCTAACCGGGGAGTCTCGTGGATACTGGAAGTACCATGCCCCAGGAAAGTGGTTCAGACAAGCCAAGGTAGGAGGCAAGATCAACAATGAAAAAGCAATCCTACTCCTAGATAGTGGTGCCGAGGTGTCTATACTGGATACCGCCTTTGCTCGTAAGGTTGGGTGCCAAGTGGATGGGAGTCGGATCCAAGATTGTGTTGGGATTGGTGAAGGCGTGTACCGTACGAATGGGAGGACGCGGATCAAGATCACGCTGGCAGGTTGTCTGGTGTATTGGTTTGACATTTGGGTTGGAGATCTCGCTGGTCAAGACGCCATCCTCGGGATGGATTTCATGGTGCCAGCCGGAGTGAGGTTGGATCTGGCGGATGGGACACTTTGTTTCCCTGACGAGATGCGGATCCAGCTCAGCGGACGGCGGCCGTTGTATGGAGCGAAGATGAGGATCATAAGGGCGGATAAGACCACCTGGATCGAGCCCGGGGAAACTTGGGAGCTGTGCGAGACCGGTTAAAGTGGATGGAACATGAGAAACTGTG
>NW_003307391.1:0-7492 GCF_000142945.1 Phytophthora infestans T30-4
TCTGGGCTGGATTCCGGATCCGGTTGGACGAGTTCGCCATGAGAAAACAGGTAATTAGCATTGGAGCCAAATTGAAGAAATGGGCATGACCTATTCGCCAAAATAGGATCGAATCGGCCCGACACAAGACCGGAGCATCTGGTAAAGTTAGCATGTCGCTCTATTTAATAGACGACGAAATCATCTCTCCACAATCTTGGCCAGGTTTGTTGTGGGTATGGAGCTGCTGCTCTACAGCTGCTTTGCCACGCTTGGATTTCATGAGGGATCTAGCGCCAACGACCCAGTTTCAATTGAGTCAGTATAGTTCGGGCTCTTAAAAGCTCGCGCTTGAAATCAAAGCAGGTCTCCTCGCACGTAAACGTCACTCTTAGGCATAAAGATTCACTTCTTCCTCGTAATCGAGTGTTCTCCTGTAGAATTCGTCTTCTTTTTCTTTTCGATGTGACAACTCACATCAGCGATCCTCCTCCTCCTGGCCCACACCCTTCCTGTGGGCCCTTCTTCATCCTCCCATCGACATGACCAACTCACATCCATGGATTCCCTTCCTACTCTTCTTCATAAGACTGCATCACGCCGAATCTGTTCCGATTCGTACGATCTCGCAAGAAATCATAGAGTAATGCTCCACAGTTCAGATCTGCCTCGTCTACCCAACTGGGTTCGTCATATCCACGCCAGTACACCAGAAATTCGCGGTAAATCCGTCCGTATCTAGTTCGCTTCCCTGACCTCATGTCGGTGATCTTCTCGACTTCGAACTCGTCGGCTTCGAGATCCACATTCCAACTATCTTCCGGTAGGAGGACTTCGTCAAAATCCACCCGGTCGGACTCATTCACTGAAAGACGGATCTCAGGCCTGTGCTGATATTACCTGACCCGTTTCAGCTTGAATACGTGTACTACGGGGAACAAGCGATATTCGGTACCTGCCGTTTCCAACTTAACGGCGTGTTCCCCTATCTTTTCGCTCACCCGGAACGGTCCGTGCCATGGATGGGCCAGTTTACGGGCGTACCTTCCTTCACCCGATCTAAATAAAGCCACACCTGCGATCCCACTTGGATTTGATGGGGACGAGCGTCTTCGTTGTGTCGATCCGCTCGATCCTGTATCGCACTTCGTAGCCGTTCGTTCACTTGGGATCTGGCTTGCCGGTAGTATTTCTGGACTTGGTATCGCCATCGTCTTGGATCTCGGTTTCTCTTCTTGGTGCTACATACCGCAATGGCCGCTTCTAGGGTAGATTTAGGATTCCACCCATTTACCAAGTAAAATGGGGTGTCACCCCGGATCCTTTCCTGTGCGATATTCATTGCGGAGGTGAGTCGCTCTGCGTATTCATCCCAATCCCTCTGACCCAAGTCTTGAACATACATCTTGAGCGCCTTAGTGATCGTCTGTACCATGCGCTCGGCTGATCCATTGGCTTGGGGACGATATGCCATGGTTGCTCGCTGTCTTTGCCCCAGGATCCGGTTGAAGGCTCGAAAGAAATCGGACATAAAGCCTGGCTCCCGATCATGCCGAATCAACTCACTAGCCCCAAATCTTCGGAAAACGCACTCCTCGTACGATTCGGCAATGGTTTGTGCAGTTCTAGACGCACTAGCTTTGGCTATCACGTATCCGGTAAACAGATCCACCCAGATCAACAATTCTGTGTTTCCTTTGAACGACTTGGGCAACGAGGGGATGTGATCCATGGCTATGATTTGGAAAGGATAAGTCGCTTGGACATTCCCAGGTGACTCCCATTCGGTTGTGGGCCTGCCCTTGCCTGTCTGACAATCCACACATTCACCGATATATCGTTGTACGCTCTTGAATATCCCCTCCAGTGGAACCATTCCCGGATCCGTTGGTAGGTCCGACCAATTCCCTGATGTCCACCTTCTAAAGTAGCGTGATAGTGATGTAGGACATCCTGTTGTAAGGTTTCCGGCATCACCAGTCTCATCAATCCATCCCGATCCTCGTTGACCCTTTTCGTAGGGGGACAATAGAAGAGCAAATCATTCAGGACTACTGCATAATCCGTAGCGATAATACTGTAGGATTTGGCATCCTCCCGACTCAGGTCTCGTACATCCCCCATCAGAAGTCCCAAGATCCACGCTTCTTCGTTCTGTGCTCTGAGGATCCGCTCGATGCAGACTCCCTTCACAAACGCTTCCTCTAGGATCTTGGGGCTGGATCCAACCTTTCCTCTGGATCTAGTGACATCCATAGCCTGTACCGTCCGCTTCACGGATCCAGCCACCATAACTTCGTCTAGTCGGTTTAGTGTGACGAGACCCTGACGCTCGGCCTCTCTCTCCACCTCAACCCCACATTGATTCCGTAAAGCAGCACTGGCCAAACTATCTGCACTGGCATTCCAATCCCGCTTGACATGCACCAACTCGTGATTCATCCAACCACACAGGTGGACCATCACTTTCTGCCATAACAGTGTTAGGGCCGGGGGCCTTGCAGTCAATCTCACCTCGCACCTGTCTGATCACCAAATTTGAATCCCCACAAATCACCAGCCTTTTCGGATCCTGTCCCTTTAGTAGATCCAAACCCAGCAGGAGTCCGCTATACTCCGCTTCATTGACGGTGAGGCCCTCCGCACAAGTGGATCTGGCCCTTACCGCTTCCCATCCGGGCAATTTCCACAGTATGGCGCTGTATGCTCCTCCTCCGCGTCGTATGCGAGCGGATCCATCGAAACTCAGGACGTACAGATCCTTATCCACTCGTACCGTCGGGATCGGGATCTGGATCCGGCGTTTGGGCTCTTTCTTAGGAGCGATCCTAGTCAGCGCTTCGTCCATCTTGGCTCTAGGTGTGATACTCGCGGCCAAAACTCCCAGGATCTCGTCCTCCCCCTTCGAACATTTCACAATCTCCAGTGTCCAAGGGGAGGGTAGCGCTGCCCATTGTCCCAACCGTCCTTGTAGACCGGCCGACTTGAACAGCCAAGCGAGCGTAGAGTGTCGAGTCAAGATCCGGATGGATCTTCCCACCAGCAGGTTATAATTGAGATCCAACATCCGTAGGGGTGCGAATATTATCTTCTCCACCGCTCCGTAATGCATCTCATTCGGCTTTAGCGTTCGGCTGACGAAGGTGACCGGATGGCAGATCCCCTCATGTTCTTGTACCAAAGCTGACGAGAGCGCCCAATCACTAGCATAGACTATCATCGTAGGGTGACGCTCCGGATCAAAATGGCGGAGGATGGGCGTCGACGCGATCCTGTTCCTTAACCCCACGAACGCGTGCTGAGCTCGGATCCACCGAGGCCCCACCTTTTTCGAGCTCCCCTCCGTCAGCTTCCTCCAGATTGGACCCTCTCCCCGTTGGTCCCGGGATGGATCCAGCTCCTGTTTTAGGTAGTCTTCCGGCGTCGTACTACGTGAGTCCCCTCGTGGATCTGGGATCGCTAGGACCAGAGCTTGTTGAATCTTGATCCGGACAGCCGAAGTGGCCATCGCAGCAAAATCCACCCCCCTCAACTCATAGAGGACCGCAGCAAAAGTGCATTATCCTCAATGAACCGACTGTAGTAGTTCGAGCTGCCCAAGAAGGATTGCATCGCCCGGAACGACTGTGAGAAAGCCACGTCTGCCAACGAAGACAGGTCTTTAGGATTCGCCTCCAATACCTCCTTGGAGACTCGATGACCTAAGTAATTCACCTTGCGCATCCCCCAATAACTCTTCACCACGCTGATAGAGATATTCCACTTCGTACACGCCTCCAGTAGGGATGTCACTCTCTCGCACAACTGATCCCACGATTCCGCCTGGATTATGATGCGTTGATATAGGATCTGCGTCCTAACACAGATGGAGTCCTAGAATCCCCTGGATCTCCTGATTCGAATGGGTCCACTTCCGTATGACCTTCCCCGGATCCATCCCCTTCGGATTCCGGTATTCGGGTAAATCCGTAGAGGGCGTTATCGATCAGGCGTTGGTAGATTTGGGGTGCATTCTTCAATCCAAACGGCATCCGGCTCCATTCGAACAGTCCAAATGGTGTGATAAATGCGGATATTGCGCGAGCCCAATCCGTCATAGTCACCACCCAAAACCCGCTTGCCATATCTAGACAACCGTACCAGAGTACTTTATCCAAATCTTCCAATACCTCATGGATTAGAGGCATCGGAAACACCATCAATCTGGTTAGACCGTTAGCCATCCGGTAGTCAATACACAGGCGTATATCCACTCCGTTCTTCTTAACGATGTCCAACACAGGAGATGCCCACGCGGACGTTGAGAAACTGATGATTTGGCTTGCAGCAGACCCTTAATCAGATCCGATAGCTTTTCTCGGAACTGAGGTGCCACCTTCCGCACCCTTTGAGCGATCGGCTTCGCGTCACCGACATCGATGTCACATTTGACTCCGCGTGCAGCTGGTGGTAATGCATTCCCTTTAACAATTAGCAAACGTCGGCTTTCCCTGATCTTCTGACGTAGCCGATCCATTTCCGCGGGCTCGTTCGCCCCTGGATCCACTTGGATATCATCAACCGTGACCTCCTCTGTGGTCCGCGGTACCTCCAGGATTACCGCCATACCTACTCCAAGATCTTCGGCGTGTAGATCCCCGCCTTCATGGTAGCAGACTTGTTCATCGTCAGTCTTTGTCGGATCCACCACTGGATCCAAGCACCGCGACTCCCCTTCTCCCGTCATTTCTTCTGTTTTCATGGGATCGGGAATCCTGGTACCGGGAAAACTACCTTTTGGATCGACTTGATCCTCTGGTGAGTTTACCCACGACGGTTCCTGTTTACCCCGGTGCTGACACTCTCGACAAGGATCCAGGCACTCTGTCCAATGAAAAGCTTGGGTCCAACTGTGGGTCAGCAGGATCCAGCGGACCGGTTTTAATTCCCTGCGATCCCCCATCCACAGACCCTTGGTTACCTAGGGACCGGCTCTGGGTATCACCAGCGGTCTTGGATCCAGCCTCTACCACTTGGATCCCAATCCGACGATCCCTATGTAGGATCATTCGCGGAGATGGGTATGAAGGCGGATCCACCAAAGGGCCAGTTGGCTCCGCCGGGAGTTCCGCCTCCCCGAGAGATTCAGGCTCGGTTGTCGCTTCATACGCCAGATTCCGCCATTCTCTATAGCAACGGGACCCCACTGACACATATCCAGGTCGCCTAGGGATACCATCCTTCGCCAACCATCGTCCAATCTCCTCATAGTGGTCCAGTAATAGTCTCTTGTCGCTGACATTCGTGACTTGGAGGTATTGCGATCGACCTGGTCCTTGGATTACTCTAGGCACCCACTTCTCACCCCGAGTACCCACCGTTTCTCATGTTCTACCCACTTCAACCGATGTGGCAGATCACAGGTCTCTCCGGGCTCGATCCAGGTCGTCTTATTCGCCCTTATGATCATCATCGTCGCCCCGTACAACGGTCGTCGTCCACTGAGCTGGATCCGCATCTCGTCCGGGAAGCACGGTGTCCCATCTGCCAGATCCAACCTTACTCCGGCTGGTATCATGAAATCCATCCCGAGGATGGCGTCTTGACCAGCGAGGTCTCCGACCCAAATGTCGAACCAGTATACCAAACAACCTGCCAGCGTGATCTTGATCCGTGTTCTCCCATTCGTACGGTACACCCCTTAACCAATCCCAGCACAATCTCGGATCCGACTCCCATCCACTTGGCACCCAACTTACGAGAAAAGGCGGTATCTAGTATAGACACCTCGGCACCACTATCTAGGGGTAGGTTCGCTTTTCATTGTTGATCTTGCCCCCTACCTTGGCTTGTCTGAACCACTTTCCTGGGGCATGGTACTTCCAGTATCCACGGGACTCCCCTGTCAGCAGATCCATGGATCCACCATCTTCAGATCCCCGGGATCCAGTAACCTGACAAACCTTGGGTGGATCTGCAGTGACCTCACCCTTGGTAGGCTCAACCCATCGACCATGTTGTCGCGTCTCCCAGTAACCGCGCGCTTCTCCCCTTTGTAGATCCAGGGTTGAAGAGACTTCGGATCTGGCAAATTCATCCACTTGGCGCAAACTAGTAATCTTGGCAACTGACACTTCATGTAGATCACGTGTATTATCGACTGGATCTAGGGTTCTGCTACCTGGATCTAGCGATGTCTTGTTCACAAATGCATAAATGCAATACCTAGAACGCTCGGCTCGTATTGGATTCAAACCCGGCGAGCGTCCTAGTTTAACATCTTCTCGGCCACTTCTGGCAACATCCCTCGGTGCTTGGCTGGATCAAACCATTGGCGGATCTGGTTGTAGAATTCTTCCATCGGGCACTTGCTGACGTCGTGAATCTCGCCACACCCGCGACACACGTAGAAGCAATGATCCCCGGGATGACCTTTCTTGCCACACTTCTCACAGACCAGATGTTTTTTTAGCATCCAGATTCAGTGTGCTTCCGGGATCCGCACTGTGAACACCTGATTTGTGCTGCCCCGTCCATGAGATCTCGGGATCTGTACATCCCACGGTCCCCGGGTACGGTATCCCCCGGTCGAGAGTTGTCTTCTGTCTTCGCCGTTCGATCGTTGGACGCAGTGAGACAGACTCGACGGTAATCTTCAGGGTCGGAGTCCGAACCGTCGGATCCTGATTCAGTTCCTGAGTCGGGCGCCGTGACTTGGTGGACACGTCGAGCTGGGGCCGTAGGCGTCGGAGCCTTTTGGCGATACTTGCCGGATCCGACCGCCGCCTTCTTCTGGCGGTGTTTCGCGCGATCCACCGCCCGCAGCACTTCCTCAAGCTCGTCTGCGTCGGGAAGTCGTAACAGGGTCAGCCTGTCGGCCAGATTCACGTCTCCCAACGTCTCGATGAAATGATCCACGTGTTCCCGCAGTACCTTGGATCCCCCATCCTTGATCTTCAACTTGGCCCGTAGACCGGCCACATTTAGTCGATGTAGGTATTCTAGCGGGGATTCATCCGATCTGCGGCGAGCGTGGTAGTATTGTCGTGCCACCGACACTCCCAATCCACAGGACTGGGTCTATAACTGCGCAGCAAATCTGGCCACTTGTTCCTGGTGGATCTGCCCAGCTGCCGATACCAGTTCCTGGCTGGCCCCGCTAGCAGATCCGCAAAGGTCAAACACTTCTAAGCATCCGACGCTTGGTCTCTCATGAGGGCCGACTTGACTTTGCTGATCCATGTTCTCGCTCGGTCCTCATCTTGATCCTTGCCCGTGAACTCCTTCAGATCCGATATGGCTGAGATCCGTACCCTCTGGATCATGGACGATCCACCTGCCCCGGCTGTGGCTGTTGCTACCACTGCTGACGAAGTGGATGGGCCATCCAGATCATCTGGGTCGAACTCATCATGGGAGTTGTCTCCCTCCACGGACTCCATCTCCACGTCTCGTGCTCCATGTTCGTGGAGCACTTGCACTTGTGGCACGAGAGCGCTCTCATACCCTGTTCGGCCAGGAAACGACTCATCGC
>NW_003307392.1:0-7518 GCF_000142945.1 Phytophthora infestans T30-4
CTGGATCTGGGCGGGATCCACCCTTTCAGTGTACACCTGGATCTGGGCTGGATCCACCCTTTCGTAGTCCCCCTGGATCTGGGCGGGAGTCCGGATCTGGTTGGATCCGCGCCTGGATTCCATCCGGATCTAGCGCCAATGACCCAGTTTCAATTGGGTCAATATAGTTCGGGCCCTTGAAAGCTCGTGCTTGAGATCAAGCAGGACTCCTCGCACGTAAAACGTCACTCTTATGCATAAACATTCACTCCTTCCTCCTAATCCACCATTCCCTTGTGGATTCGTCTTCTCCTTCTTCCCGATGTAATCAACTCACATCAGCGATCCTCCCCCTCCTGGCCCACACCCTTCCTGTGGGTCCTTCTTCATCCTCCCATCGACATGACCAACTCACATCCATGGGTCCCTTCCCTACTCTTCTTCCTGAGACTGCATCACGCCGAATCTGTTACGGTTCGTACGATCCCTCACAAAATTTTAGAGTAATGCTCCACAGTTCAGATCTGCCTCGTCAACCCAACTGGGTTCGTCATATCCACGCTAATACACCAGAAATTCACGGTAAATCCGTCCGTATCTAGTTCGTTTCCCCGACCTCATATCGGTGATCTTCTCGACTTCGAACTCGTCGGCTTCGAGATCCACATTCCAACTATCTTTCGGTAGGAGGACTTACGCGTGGGAACACCCCGACTACCTCGAATTGCTAGGCAGCAATGAAGGCAACTAAAAACTGGGCTAAATCCACACAAAAAACTCTTTTGCTACTTTTCAAATTACTCCGCCTTAGGTTTCGCCGTTGACGAGTCCATTTCATTGTCTTTTGTGGCCTTCATGTACTTAAGCAGCAAGTACCAGTTTATGATAAACAGCACCAGCACAATGACAACAACGGGGGCAGAGCGCCGTCGAAGTCGACGCGATCGGATCCATCCACCGAAAGACGGATCTGCGGCCGATCCGGATATTCTTTGACCAACTTCAGCTTGGATACGTGTACTACAGGGAACAGGCGATATTCGGTACCTACCGTTTCCAGCTTTACCGCGTGTTCTCCAATCTTCTCGCTCACCCGGAACGGTCCATGCCATAGATGGGCCAATTTGCGGGCGTATCCTTCTTTCACCCGATCCAAATAAAGCCACACCTGCGATCCCACTTGGATTTGATGTGGACGGGCATCTTCGTTGTGTCGATCCGCTCGACCCTGTATCGCACTCCGCAGTCGTTCGTTCACCTGGGATCTAGCTTGCTGGTAGTATTTCTGGACTTGGTATCGCCATCGCCTTGGATCTCGGTTTCTCTTCTTGGTGCTACATACCGGAATGGCCGCTTCCAGGGTGGATTTGGGATCCCACCCATGTACCAAGTAAAATGGTGTATCACCCCGGATCCTGTCTTGGGCGGTGTCGCGAAAGGAAGCCGCTCTGCGTACTCATCCCAATCCTTCTGATCCAAATCCTGGACATACATCTTGAGTGCTCTCGTGATCGTCTGTACCATGCGCTCGGCCGACCCGTTAGCTTGGGGATGATATGCCATAGTTGCTCGCTGTCGCTGCCCCAGGATCCGGTTGAATGCTCGAAAGAAATCAGACATAAAGCCTGGCTCCCGATCATGTCTAATCATCTCGCTAGCTCCAAATCTTCGGAAAACGCACTCCTCGTACGATTCACCAATGGTCTGCGCAGTTCTAGACGCACTAGCTTTGGCTACCACGTATCCGGTAAACAGGTACACCCAAATCAACAATTCTGTGTTTCCTTTGAACGACTTGGGCAACGAGGGGATATGATCCATGGCTATGGTTTGGAAAGGGTAAGTCGCTTGGACATTCCCAGGTGACCCCCTTCGATTGTGGGCCTGCCCTTGCCTGTCTCGCAATCCACACATTCCCCGACATACCGTTGTACGCTCTTGAATAGTCCCCTCCAGTGAAAACATTCCCGGATCCGTTGGTAGGTCCGACCAATACCCTGATGTCCGCCTTCCAAGCTAGCGCGAAAGTGGTGTAGGACATCCTGTTGTAAGGTTTCCGGCATCACCAGTCTCATCAATCCATCCCGATCCTCGTTGACTCTATTCGTAGGGCGGCAATAGAAGAGCAAGTCATTCAGATCCACCGCGTAATCCGTAGCGATAATGCTGTAGGATTTGGCATCTTCCCGACTCAGGTCTCGTACATCCCCCATCAGATACTTCTTTAGTCCTAAGATCCACGCTTCCTCGTTCTGTGCTTTGAGGATCCGCTCGATGCGGACTCTCTTCACAAATGTTTCCTCGAGAATTTGGGGGTTGGATCCAATCCTTCCTCTGGGCCTAGTGACGGCCATCACCTGGACTGTCCTTTTTTCGGATCCCACTACCACCACTTCGTCTAGTCGGTTCAACGTAGCGAGATCCTGATGCTCGGCCTCTCTCTCCACTTCAACACCACATTGATTCCGTAAAGCGGCGCTGGCCAAGCTATCTGCACTGGCATTCCAATCTCGCTTGACATGCACCAGCTCGTGATTCATCCAACCACGCAGGTGGATCATCACTTTCTGCCGTAACAGTGTTAGGGCCGGGGCCTTGCAGTCAATCTCACCTCGCACCTGTCTAATCACCAAATTTGAATCCCCACAAATCACCAGCCTTTTCGGATCTTGTCCCTTTAGTAGATCCAAACCCAGCAGTAGCCCGTTATACTCCGCTTCGTTGACGGTGAGGCCTTCCGCATAAGTGGATCTGGCCCGTACAACTTCCCATCCAGGTAGTCTCCACAGTATTGCACTGTACGCCCCGCCTCCGCGTCGTACGCGAGCGGATCCATCGAAACTCAGGACGTACAGATCCTCATCTGCCTGTACCGTCGGGATCGGGATCTGGATCCGGCGTTTGGGCTCTTTCTTAGAAGCGACCCTAGTCAGCGCCTCATCCATCTTAGATCGAGGAGTGATGCTCGCGGCCAAGACTCCCAGGATCTCGTCTTCCCCTTTCGAACATTTCACAATCTCCAGTGTCCAAGGCGAGAGTAGAGCTGCCCACTGTCCCAAACGTCCTTGTAACCCGGCTGACTTGAATAGCCAGGCTAACGTAGAGTGTCGAGTCAGAATCCGGATGGATCTTCCCACTAGCAGGTTGTAAATCAGATCCAACACGCGCAGGAGCGCGAGTATCTCTTTCTCCACTGCTCCGTAGTTCAATTCATTCGGCTTCAGTGTCCGGCTGACGAAGGTGACTGGATGACAGATCCCCTCATGTTCTTGAACCAGAGCTGCTGAGACTGCCCAGTCACTGGTATAAACTATTACCGTAGGTTGACGTTCCGGATCGAAGTGACGGAGGATAGGCGTGGTCGCGATCCTGTTCCTCAGTTCCACGAATGCGTGTTGAGCTCGGATCCACCGAGATTCTGCCTGTTCCATGTTCTGATCCGTCGTCTCTATCCAGACTGGGTCCTCTCTCCGTTGGTCCCGGGGTGGATCCAGCTCCTGTTTTAGGTCCTCTTCTGGCGTCGTACCACTTGGATTCCTTCGTGGATCCGACATCTCCCGGGCCAGAGCTTGTTGGATTTTTATCCGGACAGCTGGAGTGGTCATCGCAGCAAAATCTACCTCTCTCAATTCATACAATACCGCGGCAAACAGGGCGTAATCCTCGATGAACCGACTGTAGTAGTTCAAACTGCCCAAGAAGGATTGCGTCGCCCGTAACGACTGCGGGAAGGACAAATCGGCTAGCGAAGACAGGTCCTTAGGATTCGCCTCCAATCCCTCCTTGGAAACTCGATGGCCCAAGTAATCCACCTTGCGCATCCCCCAATAGCGCTTTACCACACTGATAGAGAGATTCCACTTAGTACACGCCTCCAGTAGGGATGTCACTCTTTCGCACAACTGATCCCACGATTTCGCCGGGATTAGAATGTCGTCGATGTAAGATCTGCGTCCTAACACGGACGGGGTTCCAGGATCCCCTGGCTCTCCTGCCTCAAATGGATCTACTTCCGTATGATCTTCCCCGGATCCACCCCTTTTGGGTTCCGGTATTCGGGTGAATCCATAGAGAGGGTTATCGATTAGCCGTTGGTAGATCTGGGGTGCGTTCTTCGATCCAAACGGCATCCGGTTCCACTCGAACAGTCCAAACGGTGTGATGAATGCGGATATCGCGCGAGCTCGATCCGTCATAGTAACTACCCAAAAACCGCTGGCCATGCTAAGCGAACAGTACCAGAGTACTTTATCCAAATCTTCCAACAGCGCATTGATTAGAGGCATCGGATACACCATCAATCGAGTCAGACCGTTAACCAGCCGGTAATCTATGCACAGACGTATATCCACCCCGTTCTTCTTGATGATGATTACCACTGGGAATGCCCACGGGGACGCTGAGAAACTGATGATCTTGGCTTGCAGCAGGCCCTTAATCAGATCCGATAGTTTTTCTCGGAACTGAGGCGCCACCTTCCGCACCCTCTGAGCGATCGGTTTCGCGTCGCCGACATCGATGTCACATTTGACTCCGCGGGCAGCGGGCGGTAACGCATTACCTTTACCAATCAGCAGATGTCGGCTCTCCCAGATTTTCTGACGCAGACGATCCACTTCAGCAGGTTCATTCGCCCCTGGATCCACTTGGATATCATCAATCGTGACCTCCTCTGTGGTCAGTGGTACCTCCGGGATCACCGCCATGCCTTCTCCCAGATCCTCGGCGTGTAGATCCCCGCCTTCATGGTAACAGACTTGCTCATCTTCCGTCTTCGTAGGATCCACCATTGGATCCAAACACCGCGGCCCTCTTTCGCCTGGCGGTCCTTCTGTCTTCGGGGGTTCAGGTACCCTGGTATCAGGGAACCCAACAGTTGGATCTAGTCGGTCCTCTAACGAGTTTAAGCCCGACGGTTCTGGTTTGACTAGTGTTGTCACTCTCGATAGGGATCCAGGCACTTTATCCAATAGAGAGCTTGGATCCACTTGTGGATCAGCGGGATCCGGCTGCTCGGCTTTAGCCCTCTGCAATCCTTCATCCACCGACCCTGCGTTATCTAAGGGCCGACTCTGGGGATCGTCCCCCGTCGTGGATCCAACCTCCCTTGCTTGGATCTCAACCCGTCGATCCCTCTGCAGGATCTTTCGCGGAGTTGGATATGAAGGCCGATCCACCAAGGGGCCAGTTGGCTCCGCCGGGAGCTCCACCTCTCCGAGGGATTCGATCTCGGTAGTCGCCTCGTACACCAGATTCTGCCATTCTTTGTAGCGGCGGGATCCCACTGACACATATCCAGGTCGTCTAGGGATACCGTCCTTCGCCAACCATCGCCCGATCTCCTCATAATGGTCCAGTAATAGTCTCTTATCGCTGACGTTCGTGACCTGGAGGTATTGTGATCGACCTGGTCTCTGGATTACGGTAGGCACCCATTTCTCGCCCCGAGTGACCCACAGTTTCTCATGTTCCACCCACTTCAACCGATCTGGCAACTCCCAGGTCTCGCCGGGCTCGATCCAGGTCGTCTTATCCGCCCTTATGATCCTCATCTTCGCCCCGTACAACGGTCGCCGTCCGCTGAGCTGGATCCGCATCTCGTCAGGGAAACACAGTGTCCCATCCGCCAGATCCAACCTTACTCCGGCCGGCACCATGAAATCCATCCCAAGGGATGGCGTCTTGACCAGCGAGATCCCCGACCCAAATGTCAAACCAATACACCAAACAACCTGCCAGCGTGATCTTGATCCGCGTTCTCCCGTTCGTACGGTACACGCCTTCACCAATCCCAACACAATCTTGGATCCGACTCCCATCCACTTGGCACCCAACCTTACGAGCAAAGGCGGTATCCAGTATAGACACCTCGGCACCACTATCTAGGAGTAGGATTGCTTTTTCATTGTTGATCTTGCCCCCTACCTTGGCTTGTCTGAACCACTTTCCCGGGGCATGGTACTTCCAGTACCCACGGGACTCTCCTGTTAGCAGATCCATGGATCCAACATCCTCAGATCCATAGGATCCAGTGACCAGACAGACCTTAGGTGGATCTGCAGTGACTTCACCCTTGGTAGGCTCAAACCATCGACCATGTTGGCGTTTCTCCCAATAACCACGTGTCTCTCCTCTGTGTAGATCCAGGGTTGAAGAGACTTCGGATCTGGAAAACGCATCCACTTGGCGCAAACTAGAGACCTTGGCAACTGACACTTCATGTAGATCACGTGTATTATCGACTGGATCTAGGGTCCTGCTACCTGGATCTAGCGATGTCTTGTTCACAAATGCATAAATGCAATACCTAGAACGCTGGCTCGTACCGGATTCAAACCCGGCGAGCGTCCTAGTTTAACATCTCCTGTAACACTCTCCTGTTAGCAGATCCATGGATCCAACATCCTCAGATCTACGGGATCCAGTGACCTGACAGACCTTAGGTGGATCTGCAGTGACCTCACCCTTGGTAGGCTCAAACCATCGGCCATGTTGGCGCTTCTCCCAATAACCACGTGCCTCTTCCCTTTGTAGATCCAGGGTTGAAGAGACTTCGGATCTGGCAAACTCATCCACTTGGCGCAAACTAGAGATCTTGGCAACTGACACTTCATGTAGACCACGTGTATTATCGACTGGATCTAGGGTCCTGCTACCTGGATCTAGCGATGTCTTGTTCACAAATGCATAAATGCAGTAGCTAGAACGCTCGGCTCGTACCGGATTCAAACCCGGCGAGCGTCCTAGTTTAACATCTTCTCGGCCACTTCTGGCAACATCCCTCGGTGCTTGGCTGGATCAAACCATTGGCGGATCTGGTTGTAGAATTCTTCCATCGGGCACTTGCCGACGTCGTGAATCTCGCCACACCCGCGACACACGTAGAAACAATGATCCCCGGGATGGCCTTTCTTGCCACACTTCTCACAGACCAGATGTTTCCAGCATCCAGATTCAGTGTGCTTCCGGGATCCGCACTGTGAACACCTGACTTGTGCTGCCCCGTCCATGAGATCTCGGGATCTGTACATCCCACGGTCCCCGGGTACGGTATCCCCTGGTCGAGAGTTGTCTCCTGTCTTCGCCGTTCGATCGTTGGACGCAGTGAGACAGACTCGACGGTAATCTTCAGGGTCGGAGTCCGAGCCGTCGGATCCTGACTCAGTTCCTGAGTCGGGCGCCGTGACTTGGTGGACACGTCGAGCTGGGGCCGTAGGCGTCGGAGCCTTTTGGCGATACTTGCCGGACCCGACCGCCGCCTTCTTCTGGCGGTGTTTCGCGCGATCCACCGCCCGCAGTACTTCTTCAAGCTCGTCTGCGTCGGGAAGTCGTAGCAGGGTCAGCCTGTCGGCCAGATCCACATCTCCCAACGTCTCGATGAAATGATCCACGTGTTCCCGCAGTACCTTGGATCCCCCATCCTTGATCTTCAACTTGGCCCGTAGACCGGCCACATTTAGTCGATGTAGGTATTCCAACGGGGATTCATCCGATCTGACGGCGAGCATGGTAGTATTGTCGTGCCACCGACACTCCTAA
>NW_003307393.1:0-7532 GCF_000142945.1 Phytophthora infestans T30-4
TCGCTTCGGGCATTAAGAAATTCCAATAATTGGCGAAATGAAAAATGAGTGTACACTGCTAATCCGATATTGTGCTCTTCAGCCGACACACATTTCACAAATTTACAACGTTTAATGGTCTTCTGTTCTACAACCGGTAGAAAATCACAAAGTGGTCCACAACGCTTGCTTGTCCTTTTCCCGCTAAATAAATACATTTCGGCCAGCAATGCGTTTGCCACTTACTCGATGGTGAAGCCCGTGATGTCCATCTGCACGATCAGGTTGACGTACTGCGCTAGAACTTCCTTCGAGTTGTAGATGGGCAGATCTAGACGATTAAAACACGTGTGTGCTTTCGGGAACAGGAACGACTGGTTCGCACCAGCGAAGGCAACGTTGAAGCGCCGTACACGACCGTCGCTGCTAATCAACCCCTTGAAACCTTGAGCCGGGACTCGACTTGTGCCCGTCGCGAACTGCAGTAAACGCACACGATCCTCATTCCTCATATCCTCCACAACTTCCCAGAACCACTCGATGTTGTTAAGCTCGAGCTCCGTGGGAAAATTATGCGTAAAAAACTTGAAATCCGTGTGTTTTTTCCAGTCCTCCACGTCAATAGACGGCACGCCACACATTAGCAGCTCGAGTTCTTGGTAGTCAAACAGCTTAAGCAATCCCTCGGGCACGACATCGTACAGTGCAGTAAGAAATGACAGCAGTTGATCACTCACACTGCCAAGAACATGGTACTTGAACAAAGCATCCAAGTACCGCGAGCGATTCTCTCGCGTCACGTCAATATCGGCGCCTCCTTCAACGAGCTCCACGATCTCTGGCTTGCCGTCCACAATACGAGTAGCTGTAAAATCCAGACACAGCGGTTCGATATCGTCGATCTTTTTCACCATCAACGCGCTGTTATAGATCTCGTCGTCAAGGAATTGTAAGTCCGAGAAAGAGATCGGCACACCCAGAATATGTTTCAGGAACGGCAGTGCGAGATGAACAGGCATCAAATGTTCTTCCAGAATCGCCTTGCCCACCAGTCGTCCAGCAAACTCAAAGTACGCCAAATGCTCTTCTTCACCAAGTAGCAAGTCTGAGCTGGCATTGATCCAGTAACTTCTCTCGTCTCCCACTGTACTCACAAATAGTCCGAAAGATGGGTCGAAAAGCTCAGCAAACAGAAGAGTGAACCACTCGCGCATGACGCCACCTGCATCCAAAGCCGGCTCTCCATCAAACACCACACGCCATCTCTGTCTTAACTGATATGGCTTCATAGCTGCCACGAGTTCGAAAGAGTCCTGCAATAAGTGATCCCTTCGCACTACCAACTCTGCGTGGCCTGATTCCCACGGAAGCCACAGTCGATGGATTTCCGTCGAAAACCAGCGGATTTTATCCGGGAAGGGCAAATTGTGTACCCCTTCGAGGTTCATGATCAGCTCGGAGCTACCTGTACCGTCGAGAATATTAATCCGGTAGTGAAAATCCGTAGCTACTACGTCGCTCTCGTTCAGTACGAGTCTCCCCAGTGAGTCTCTTACTCGAATGTATCCAATTGACAAGTTGCTGTCTCTTTCCGTGGCGTCTAAGTACCTGTTGAGCGACATTCTTCCTCCTGGATCGCTCTCCATCGAGTCTCGTTGGCCTGCTCTCGACTGTCTCCTAGCGGACTGTTGTCTAACCCACCGATGCAAACCATCCGTAGTTGGCATTCTTTTCCACTGCTGTCTTCGACTAGCAGCTAGTTGTAACTTGCTCATTTTATTCGAGGATTTTGGTTTCCTCGAGAACTCAAAGCTCGGTCGTCTGAACGACCCGCCGATGGCGTCATCGGCCTGTGAGGATGAGAAGGCTTCCGTCTCGCCAATTCGTCCCATTCTCTGCGTTGAACTCGAGCTTAAACTCCCTCTTGAAAAGCTGCTGCGAGAGTGCTTTTTGTTGCCTGCTACGTCTCTCTCCGCGCCTCTAAGCGTCTGACACAAGTCGCAAAGTTTGCGCTCCGGGTGGTTAAGGAATTTGCACACGCCGCAGCGCCATAGTGCCTGTTCCATGAAGCTATCGTTCAGTTCTTCTCGATAAACGTCGGTCGGCTCCTGAATAAACACAAGCGACTCGCGTTCGCGCTGGACCTGGATGCGCCTACAGAAGAAGAGCAGCATGACGATGGCGCCCACGAAGAGCAACACGCTCAGCGCGACGAGCACCGCCAGCCCCGCCGTCATGTCTGTGGTGCCTGAAGCGACGGCCGGGTCCGTTTGGTTGTGTTGGTTGAGAGAGAGGAGCGGTGCCTAGCCCTGGAAGAGTCAGACTAAAAGGTAGATTAAGTATTTCGGCTAGAATTTAAGATATTTTCTGATTTGCGGACACTGATTGGATGATGGACACGAACTCAACTGTCAGATTGGACGGCTAAATTTCTTAGTGGGCTATATTTGCAATTTAAATGTTTCGACAGTGTCGTCCACAAACGAAGTCCCACTTCGTCGGTCTTTCGCACATCAGAAAGCAAATGGCTCCCGTATGGCAGGGTGGCATGCTACGATCGTAGGAACTGCTTCGGCGCTTGGCAAACGAGTGGCGTCTTGTGCGGCACAGTGCGTCCTAATAACTTGAGGTCAGCTCTTTTGTTTGGGAGCGTGAGTGGCCCCGCAGTTGCCGCGACTAAACCACCAGGATAACAAACACCAGGACTAAATTCTGAGCACATCAACGCACATTTGATTGGCCCTCTGATCTTGAAGTGGTCTGTGGCTTTTTGTGACCTGTAGGTGCTTGCCACAACGCCGTTATTGTCGAGCAGAAAACCGTTCTGCATTGTCCCGTGAGGTCACGGGCCGTGACGGCTGACTGCAACTGCAGAGCAGCTGAGCTGCGCTGATAGCATTATACATGTAGCTTCGCCTGCTTGCTTGCTAATCGGAATGATAAACGCTCTTATGGATCTTGCTCCAACAAAGCACATGTTAACGTGGGGAAATATTAAGCGCGCCAAGTATTCATGGTACATTACCACTGACCGGGTCTGCCATAATGACGATTTAACAAAGTGCTCCTTCACCACGAATTGCTTTCCGGTATTATCAATACAACATCGACAATTTGTAGTGCTCTTTAACCGTCTTGCAGCTAAATGCTTGCTAAGTGTCAGAAGTTGAACTTACTCACAATGTAAAAATGCAACGGCAACGTGGTCTCACATATAATAGCACTGTCCCGGTTGTTGCCCGTGGTTAGTGTCGTGTTGACCGCAACAATATCGGTCTGGACAATCGCAGTCGCTGCTGGTGTCTTCGCCGAAGCGATTGTGTCATCGACTGCGTCCATATCAACGGCTCACGAAGCACAGTCCCGGTTGCCCGTGCTTGGTGCGGTGTAGGACGCATCATCAGCAACACTGTCGTTTTAGACGATCGCGGTCGCTGCAGGTGTCGCCGTCGAAGCGAGTGAGCCACCGACAGGGTCTGTCTTCACCGTCTCATAGTGCGCAGTCGAGCCTGATGTGGCACTGGTCATTTGGTCAACGCCAACCTTCGTGATAGTCGAGTCAGATCCCGAAGCGGCACTTGCGCTGGCAGCACGGCGTTCGTTGCAGAAGGTGTGTCTGTGACCGGGTTGGTCGAAGGCGCCATTGTCGTGATTGGGGGCGTTGCCGTTGTGACGGAGGGAGTGGCCGCTGTACCGGAAGGAGCAGATGTGGTGGGTGTCGGAGAGGACGTAGGGGTTGCCGACACGTCAAAGGTGGGCCAAGTCGCGTATAGCTCTACACCGCATGCACCTTCGCTGTCTCCGGAGAAGCGCCGCTGGACACGAACGTAGCCATCCTCACCCCAAGAAGTACCCCACTGGTTCTTAATGCGCCAATACAGAATGTTATCTTCCGTCTCACCGAAACCCACTGCCAGTCCCGAGTGTGACCCGGTCTTATCGCAGTTAGCGCCCGTAAGCACGCCACCTGAGTAGTACTGGAAGCAGTCGAACCGCTGTACAGGAAGATGGACACGGGTTGTTTGCGCACGGCATCCTCAATGGCGCCAGGATCTTCACGAACCGATTCGTAACCGGACGTTAAACTCCGTGCAGGGATTCATCGAACAACCTGCCACGTTGCCGTTCTCTGAGGTAAACGGATACGTGTCAAGCGTGCACATTTTGCCTCTGCGTTCGTTAGCGATCCAGTCCAGGGAGTACGCAGCGTAGCCACCACCGCAGCCTCTGTTTCCATCTTCAGTGTGACAACTAATGAGCTGTTGGTCGGACAAGCTGGGAAGCGAGCCGGTTGCCACACAGTAGCCAGACTCCATCGCTGCAGTAGCTGAGAACGCCCAACAGGCACCGCACTCTCCCTGGTCTTTGACAGCCGTAACACATCCAGCCTCTTGCCAATCTACCGTCTCACCTGCAGCTGCCGCTGAGGTCATGATGTCACTGCCAATACTGGAAGGCGTCGTGGTACCAGAGTCTTCTGCGTCCATAGTGAACATCCCAGCCGTTGAGCTTGTGCTGTTCTTGACGGGGTTCGAGTCAGGGTCGATACCGAAGCGGTTAACGTAGGATAGGAACTCGTCCGAGGTCAGAAGTGCGAAAGGTGAGTTGATTGAGAAAGTGGCATGAGGGTGCAGCTTTTGAAGCTCCGCAATGTCAGCCAAGGCTTGATCGAAGCGCTGTTGCTCTTCCGACTCAGTGATAGTAGTGACAGTAGTGGAGGAACCCGCGGATCCCACCGAACTGGAAGATGGTGGGAATGTAATCGTCTCGTTGGATTCCAGTGAGCCCACGCTAACATCATTAAAAGAGCTTGCACTGCCAGAAGCACCGACCTTGGACGATGAAGTGAAGGATCCGGCCGCTGTGCCTCCGATTGTGTTGACAACCTGTACGGCCTGACCGTACATAACTTGACTGCTTCCACTCGGAGTAAATCTGCTGGGCATCTTCGATCATAGCCACCACGGGGTGGAGGAACTGCGCTGATAACGCCAACGCTCCCATTGACAAGACGGTCACTGGCAACATGACTCTTGACAGGATTGAAAACAAATGGACTGGGAGCTGGTTGTCGCGGTCGAGAAAATTGAAATGTGAGTAGTCTTAGAGCGCAGAATTGTTTTGCTATTAGACTCCACCGAGCTCTAACCATGCTTCCGGCTTTAATAATACCGCTCACCACGATGAACTTCTACATGTCCGTTCTCGACGCCTCGAGCAGGTAAAGAAGCTCGTCGCTAGCAAAATCCTGCTCCACCAACAAAGTTAAAGCACTTTATTTTTCCTTGCCAGCATGGTATACAGACGCGGGTCCTCTACGATCCTTCCGATGTTTTTCTTGAGGCAAGATCCGTGCTGTTCCATCAGGTAGCTGCGTCGTCTCGTCTCGAATCAAAGTGGTGAGTTAGTAAAGGTTCCAACTTAAGCGACGGCCAGGGGAGAATCACTGAGCCATTACTACAGCTGCTTGGATACTGAGCCAATACTTCGTCTTTTCAGAAAGGTTGGCCATTCAGGATGAATTTGTTTGAATTAACATACAACTGTTGTCATGACGAGACTGTAAAAGCTAAGTCTCTGCAGCAAAGACAGCAGAGTCTGCTCGACGTTGAAGTTACCAGGTATACCAGGCACGGCATGTTACACGCATCTTCGCATGAACCATACTCAGCATGCTAATGAAACGGATTCATAGGCTCTTATCCACTAACCCACTCTCGACGCGCGGACGAACGAATGGCTGAATGACTCCTTTTAGCTTTTACGTGGTACATCCTCCAGCTGGACAGATCTACCTCACACTACACACACGTATCGCCCTTTAAGATGCAAAGTTTAGAGGCCCTACACGAGTTTTAAGTAATATTTAACAAATTATTTTAGTGGGCACTGTTCTTCAGGTACTACTACATTTAATAATACCTGTATTGGTTGCCAATTAGTAGTACGTTTTTAAGCTCGTAGTACTTTATTTAAAGTACTACTTGTTTTAAAGTACTAATAGTGAGTTGTACATGTACATGTAGTAGTTATAGCACTAGTAGTAGTTTTGAAAGTTGCATGTTTGGCATCTGGACTTATGACCTTCGAGTCCCGATGCAATGCAAACGAATACGTAGTACAAAGTTAGCGCTTCTCCACCGCTCAAAGAGGTTTCCTCTTTCGTAACTTAGCTAGGCAACTAAAGCGGATATCTACTGGATCGATATTATCCCTACGCAATTACAAAGTAAGCACAGCATACGCAACACAAAAAAAACACATCGAGATCACATGGCCATTGCACTGCTCGTGTCCTTCACGGCAAAGCAGACAGACAAGCTGCGCTCGCGCTCTATTTGTCCTTCTTGTTCTCCTCTGTTTCCTTTTCCGCCTCTTCCTGTTCCTGCTCGAGGTCCTCGTCCTCTTCCTCGCTATCACTCGAGTCCGCAGCGTTCATCACCTGCTCGAACAGCGTAGGCTCGTTATCTAACTCCAAATCCTCCGGATGCGGCTGGAACACTGGCAATGTGGATGCCGGGGCGACGTTAAACTGCAGCAAAAACAACACAAACGAACCGTTAGAAAACAACTTAACACACACATAATCACACCATAACGAACCTTAGCAACAGCGCGTAGATCCATGCCAACATACGAGTCGCTCTTAACGAAAATATCCAGCTGGTAGGTACCAGCCTTAGGCGGTGCCTGCAGCTGAAGCCTCTGTTCCACCACGCGCTCTTGAGACGTCATTTTGGAGAAGGCGTGCAAGTGGTTCATCTTCACGTCACCCACGATGCAGTACCAGCGCTCCATCTTCGGGTACGGGAAGCGTGGAGCATACACCAAGTCGCACGTGTCTCCTTCCTTGACGTTCTTACGTGTAAGCTTCACTGTGACCGTCATGATGTCTCCCTCGGCAATAAACTCCTCGTCATCCACACCAATCGAGATCTGCAGTTCCATGTGCGGCATCATGTCCAGCACCGTCGTCACTTCTTGACGGTCTTCCTCGGACAACCCACTAAGTCCCTTCCGTTCCTCTGGCTTCATGGCGATGTACTGGTGCATACTACGCACAGCGTTCTTCCCTGTAACAATGTGCTTCACTTCAGCTTCAGTTAAGTGCGGAAGTTGCAGGAATGGCGGGTCCTTGAACCAGAGTCCTTGAGTCAAGAACTGCTGCATCTCCATGAGGTTCAACGTGGTCTGTAGCCATGATTTCATCACGGAAATCTCCAGCATACCGTCTACTAATTGAATCGCCTTCTTAAGCATCAGATTCAGGTCTCCTTGCAGCGTCGGACTCAGTTTTTCACGTAGGAAATGCGCATGCAGCAGCAGGTTGGCTTTGGCGATAGATGGATGGTTGTACTTGGGTTTCGCCATCATATCCGACTGCTTCAGCTTCTTGAACAACGCGCCAAGCTCCGCGTCGTCGCTGGAGCGACGTGGGATCTCGCGGAACTCGGCGGAACCGGCCAAGATCTCGGGCAACATACGCGGGTGCGCGTGCTGCGACATGGCGAAGTTGTAGAAGCCGTACGTGTCGTACATGATCATGCTGTCTC
>NW_003307394.1:0-7536 GCF_000142945.1 Phytophthora infestans T30-4
GGTTTCCGGGACCCGTATCCCGTCAAGCCAACTTGAAGGATCCCAACCTCCACCGTCCAGAACCTACGAACTTATTGCAGGCTCTGCAAGAGATCGATGAAGCCGAGCCTTGGCGTATCCAGTTTCGCGGGGACCCGAGCCAACACCCAGGACGCCAGATCCAGCGTCTGGTGGGCAAGTTCTTCAATGTTCAGCCCAAGACTACCTGATCCCTGTCGTTCTTTGACGCCACGCCCCCAGTTTCAGTCTTCGTGGATTCGTTTCGTAGTAGTAACTAGCGACTGGAAACTGGGTCGAGTTAGCCTTTTTGCGTAAGCTATTCTAATCCACGTTCCTTACTTGAATATGTCTGTAACATTCTCGTGTTGGTAGAGGAATCCAGTCAGAGTCTACCGGCGTACACCTGGACCTGGGCTAGATCCACCCTTTCAGTGTACAGCTGGATCTGGGCTAGATCCACCCTTTCAGCGTACACCTGGATCTGGGCTGAATTCCGGATCCGGTTGGGCCCACGCTTTGATTTCATCCGGATCCAGCGCCTACGACCCAGTCTCAATTGGGTCAGAATAGTTCGGGCTCTCGAAAGCTCGCGCTCGAAATCAAGCAGGACTCTTCGCACGTAAAACGTCACTCTTTATGCATAACCATTCACTCCTTCCTCCTAATCCACATTTCTCCTGTGGATTTGTCTTCTCTTTCTTTCCGATGTGACCAACTCACATCTGCGATCCTCCTCCCGATCCACACCCCTCCTGTGGGTCCTTCTTCATCCTCCCATCGACATAACCAACTCATATCCATGGATCCCCTTCCTACTCTTCTTCATGAGACTGCATCACGCCGAATCTGTTCCGATTCGTACGATCCCGCAAGAAGTCATAGCGTAATGCTCCACAGTTCAGATCTGTCTCGTCTACCCAGCTGGGCACGTCATATTCACGCCAATACACCAGAAATTCACGGTAAATCCGTCCGTATCTAGTTCGCTTCCCTGACCTCATGTCGGTGATCTTCTCGACTTCGAACTCGTCGGCTTCGAGATCCACATTCCAACTATCTTCCGGTAGGAGGACTTCGTCGAAATCCACCCGGTCGGATTCATCCACCGAAAGACGGGTTTGCGGCCGGTCCGGACATTGCCTGACCAACTTCAGCTTGGATACGTGTACTACAGGGAACAAGCGATATTCGGTACCTGCCGTTTCCAACTTCACCGCATGTTCCCCTATCTTTTCGCTCACCCGGAACGATCCGTGCCATAGAGGGACCAATTTGCGGGCGTACTCTTCCTTCACCCGATCTAAATATAGCCACACCTGCGATCCCACTTGGATTTGATGTGGACGGGCGTCTCCGTTGTGTCGATCCGCTCGATCTTGTATCGCACTCCGCAGCCGTTCGTTCACTTGGGATCTGGCTTGCCGATAGTATTTCTGGACTTGGTATCGCCATCGTCTTGGATTTCGGTTTCTCTTCTTGGTGCTACATACCGGAATGGCCGCTTCTAGGGTGGATTTAGGATCCCACCCATGTACCAAGTAAAATGGGGTATCGCCTCGGATCCTGTCCTGGGCGATGTTCATTGCGAAGGTGAGTCGTTCTGCGTACGCATCCCAATCCCTCTGATCCAAATCCTGGACATACATCTTGAGTGCCCTCGTGATCGTCTGCACCATGCGCTCGGCCGATCCGTTAGCTTGGGGACGATATGCCATGGTTGCCCGCTGTCTCTGCCCCAGGATCCGGTTGAAGGCTCGAAAGAAATCAGACATAAAGCCTGGCTCCCGATCATGTCTAATCATCTCACTAGCCCCAAATCTTCGATAAACGCACTCCTCGTACGATTCGGCAATGGTTTATGCAGTTCTAGACGCACTAGCTTTGGCTATCACGTATCCGGTAAACAGATCCACCCAGATCAACAATTATGTGTTTCCTTTGAACGACTTGGGCAACCAGGGGATGTGATCCATGGCTATGATTTGGAAAGGGTAAGTCGCTTGGACATTCCCGGGTGACTCCCCTTCGACTGTGGGCCTGCCCTTGCCTGTCTCACAATCCACACATTCACCGACATTGTACGCTCTTGAATAGTCCCCTCCAGTAGAAACATTCCCGGATCCGTTGGTAGGTCCGACCAATTCCCTGATGTCCACCTTCTAAACTAGCGTGATAGTGATGTAGGACATCCTGTTGTAGGGTTTCCGGCATCACCAGTCTCATCAATCCATCCCGATCCTTGTTGACTCTCTTCGTAGGGGGACAATAGAAGAGTAAGTCATTCAGACCCACTGCATAATCCGTAGCGATAATACTGTAGGATTTAGTATCCTCCCGACTCAGGTCTCGTACATCCCCCATCAGATACTTCTTTAGTCCCAAGATCCACGCTTCTTCGTTCTGTGCTTTGAGGATCCGCTCAATGCGGACCCCCTTCACAAATGTTTCATCGAGAATCTGGGGGCTGGATCCAATCTTCCATCTGAATCTAGTGACAGCCATTACCTGGACTGTCCTTTTGACGGATCCACCCACTACCACTTCGTCTAGTCGGTTTAACGTGACGAGATCATGACGCTCGGCCTCTCTCTCCACCTCCACACCACATTGATTCCGTAAAGCGGCACTGGCCAAGCTATCTGCACTGGCATTCCAATCTCGCTTGACATGCACCAACTCGTGATTCAACCAACCACGCAGGTGGATCATCACTTTCTGCCGTAACAGTGTCAGGGCCGGGGCCTTGCAGTCAATCTCACCTCGCACCTGTCTGATTACCAAATTTGAATCCCCACAAATCACCAGCCGTTTTGGATCTTGTCCCTTTAGTAAATCCAAACCCAGAAGGAGTCCGTTATACTCCGCTTCATTGACGGTGAGGCCTTCCGCGTAAGTGGATCTGGCCCGTACAACTTCCCATCCGGGCAGTCTCCACAGTATTGCACTGTATGCTCCTCCTCCGCGTCGTACGCGAGCGGATCCATCGAAACTCAGGACGTACAGATCCTCATCCACTTGTACCGTCGGGGTAGGGATCTGGATCCGGCGTTTGGGCTCTTTCTTAGGAGCGATCCTAGTCAGCGCTTCATCCATCTTAGCTTGAGGTGTGATGATCGCGGCCAAGACTCCCAGGATCTCGTCTTCCCCTTTCGAACATTTCACAATCTCCAGTGTCCAAGGCGAGAGTAAAGCTGCCCACTGTCCCAAACGTCCTTGTAACCCGGCCGACTTGAACAGCCAAGCTAGCGTAGAGTGTCGAGTCAGGATCCGGACGGATCTTCCCACCAGCAGGTTGTAATTGAGATCTAACACGCGCAGGAGCGCGAGTATCCCCTTCTCCACCGCTCCGTAATTCAGTTCATTTGGCTTCAGCGTCCGGCTGACGAAGGTGACTGGATGACAGATCCCTTCATGTTCTTGTACCAAGGCGGCTGAGACTGCCCAGTCACTGGCATAAACTATCACCGTAAATTGACGTTCCGGATCGAAATGGCGGAGGATGGGCGTCGTCACGATCTTGTTCCTTTGTTCCACGAACGCGTGCTGAGCTCGGATTCACCGAGGTTCCACCTTTTCCGAGCTCTGATCCGTCGTCTCTATCCAGATTGGATCCTCTTTCCCTTGGTCACGGGGTGGATCCAGCTCCTGTTTTAGGTCCTCTTCTGGCGTCGTACTACTTGGATCCCTTCGTGGATCCGGGATCTCTAGGGCCAGAGCTTGTTGGATTTTGATCCGGACAGCCGAATTGGCCCTCGCAGCAAAATCCACCTCCCTCAATTCATAGAGTACTGCAGCAAACAGTGCGTAATCCTCGATGAACCGACTGTAGTAGCTCAAACTGTCCAAGAAGGATTGCATCGCCCGTAACGACTGTGGGAAGGACAAGTCTGCAAACGAAGACAGGTCCTTAGGATCCGCCTCCAGTCCCTCCTTGGAGACTCGATGACCTAAGTAATCCGCCTTGCGCATCCGTCAATAGCTCTTCATCGCGCTGATAGAGATATTCCACTTAGGACACGCCTCCAGTAGGGATGTCACTCTTTCGCACAACTGATCCCACGATTTCGCCGGGATCAGAATGTCGTCGATATAGGATCTGCGTCCTAACACGGATAGAGTCCCGCATCCCCTGACTATCCTGCTTTGAATGGATCCAATTCCGTATGATCTTCCCCCTGCTCCACCTCTTTCGGGTTCTGGTATTCGGGTGAATCCGTAGAGGGCATTATCGATCAGGCGTTGATAGATCTGGGGCGCATTCTTCAATCCGAACGGCATCCGGCTCCATTCGAACAGTCCAAACGGTGTGATGAATGCGGATATTGCGCGAGCTCGATCCGTCATAGTCACCACCCAGAAACCACTTGTAACGGGGTTACATGATGTGGAACACACAGGGGTACGGAGTACCCGGAGAGTTAACAAACTCTCAGTACATAAGTTGGAAAGCTAAAATACTCTCGGTACATAAGCCAGAGAGTTAACAATGTCTCTCAGTACGTGGGCTGAAGGCCACACGTTATGCATTTGATTAGGTTTAACTATGCTAGATAGTTAAACAGATACATTTACCCCTAGGCGGCTTGGCCGCAATAATAGTAAATAAAACACTTCTGATTTTGAAGCATAAAAGTTAAGGTATTAACTTTGAGCCCTGGTCTTGGGCTGTAAGTGTCCTTTGGATAAGGAACTTAGTATTAGTGACTCTTTGAGTCGAACGTCTTCCTCTGACGCTAGAGCTACGGCAGCCCCGCTGCACTTGGTAGCACTTGTAGTAAATCCCGCTCCTGAGTCGGTTGACTATATCCTCTGCGAGGATGGAACACCCCGTGTTCGCGAATTTGCCCCCGTCGCAGCAGGACGCGCTTACTAAGCTTATGTCCTTGCTTGGCCCGGAGGGCGTGGCTCATCTTGCATCGCAAGGTCCAGAGGCGGTCACTGCCAGGCTGGAATCGTTCTCCCGCTACGAGAACGCGCTCTTGGAGCATGGCCAAGAGAAGATGAGCGCCGCAACGGCGGCGGCGTCGATGACGCGTGAAGAGTCTATGATACTGAAACCGCTCATGGTGAGCGTAAAAACCTTCGAGGGGAAGGATGGAGAGAATAATCCTTCTCTGGACCCGTGAGGTCGAGATGGCCATGGGATCGGCCCTGCTCCAGTCTGAGCATCAGCGCGTGGCGCTGGCTATCTCCAGGCTTGGAGGTCGCGCTCGCGAATGGGCACTAACGTGCGGCACGTCTGTTGACGCTGCATTTCCCACTTGGGATCAGCTGAAGCAACAGCTTTCGCGCGTGTTCGCGCCGCCTAATCAGGCGTACCGTATCCGGTCGAAGTTCTTTGCTACCCGCTAGGGTAAGAAGGATTTATTGGACTATGTCCAAGAGTTGAGAACTCTTATCGCCGGAATGGCGGCGGACCCTTTTCCGAAGCTGGTCAGCGTGACCGTGCTCATGGAGGGACTTCGGGTGAGCGCAGCTCGAACGGAAGTGTTCCGTGTACACCCTAACGCTTTCGAAGAGGCGGTGAATGTGGCATTAAATGCTGAGCACAACTTCAGGTGAAGTACAAGCCGGGGCGGCTTAATGTAGTGGCCGATGCGCTCTCGCGCAGGCCGGACTACGAGTTAGCTCATGTCACGACAGTGACGTCGTCAGTGCTTGACTTGATACGCGGAGCGTATGCACAAGACAACATGTGCGTAGCGCTGCTACGGGCTCTTGGGAGCGAAGAGTTTAAAGACTCTGACAAGGAATTGTCTGGGCGCTTACGCGCGAGGCTGCATCGATACTCACTCGATGGCGGCCTGCTGTACTACAGCACCGACTCTGAGGATAACCCTCGTGTAGTCGTTCCTCATGATGAGGATCTAAAGTATCGAATCCTCTATGAGGTTCATGATACGCCCGTGGGCGGGCACTTAGGTCGGGAGAAGACCTATGACTCGGTGAGCTCGATGTACTGGTGGCCCAAGATGTATAAGTGGGTTGGCACCTATGTACGCACGTGTGAGACGTGTCAACGGACAAAATCCGCGCCGAGCACGGCAGCGCCATTGGCGAGTTTGCCTGTCCCCAAGGGATGTTGGCAGTCCATGAGTATGGACTTTGTGTTTGGCCTTCCCAAGGACAAGGCAGGAAACACGGGTATTGTGGTCTTTGTAGACCGATTGAGCAAGATGGCTCATTTAGCGGCGGTGCCGGACACCATAGATGGTGAAGGTACAGCTTTGCTGTTTTTAGACCGAGTCTTTCGCCAACATGGGCTTGCCTGAGGCAATTGTCTCAGATCGAGACCCGCGCTTCACCGCGAAGTTCTGGACGTCCCTCTTCAGAGTGCTTGGCACTCGTTTGGACATGTCCACAGCGGACCAACCGCAGACCGATGGTCCAACCGAACGCGTGAATCGCGTTGTGGAGGATATCCTCCGAAGCGTATGCGCTGAGGCGCCAAAACGCTGGAGCCAGATGCTCCCACTCGTTGAGTTCGCATTAAATAATGCAGTGCACGCCTCGACAGGCTACACTCCGTTCTATGTGAACGGCTTGGTTAACCCGCGCGTCCCACTGACGCCGCCACGCAGTGGCTCAGGGCTTGATGGGGGAGGGATAGCCGAGCGGCTAACTGATGTCAGCCCTGTTGCGGTTCGCAAGCAAGTCAATGACTTTGTCTCTTTGAGACTAAGCGTAATGCGTCAAGTACGCGACGCTATGGCTGAAAGCCAAGACATGCAAAAAGAACATGCAGATGCCAAAGGCAGACGCAATGAAGAAAGGTTTGAGGTCGGAGACCAAGTTTTATTAAATGCAAAAAACCTACCTACTCATGCAGTGTCTGCAGTCGTTAAGACAAAATTGAGACCACGGTTCATAGGACCGTTCAAGGTCGTGGCCAAGAAGGGCCTAGCGTATACGCTTAACCTTCCGAAGAAGATGCGCACGCATCCGGTCTTCTACGTTGACTTACTCAAGCCGTATCAGGACCCTGCTCAGGTGAGCGCGGAGGCGTTGGCGCCAACGGTGGCTGGGCCACGACAAGCTGCGCAACAGCGGAAGGCCGAACCACGGCAGGCTGAGCGACAGCAGGTGGCTGGGCCACAAGACGCAACAGCAAGTCGATCTGACCTTGCAGCTGAGCAACTTGACGCTCAAGGTCCGCGACTCGGTTCTGAACCGACTGTGGTTGTTCAAACCAGTCCACGCGGTGGTTCGTCTCATCGAGACCATGTGCAAGGCGACTCAGAGAGTCAGTCGTATCATGATGATACTGGTTCAGAGAACCCACACGCTGCTCCAGCGCGAACACGTCGCTGCGACTCGCGACGCGAGAGTCCAGCTGAGGCTCGGCCTCCTCCTGCTCGACGAGCACGGCGAGCTCCACTTCCATGTGGAACGCCTGGTGGCGAGGCGCAGGCGCCAGGGTCGTACGCAGTACCTTGTGAAATGGAGGGGTTATCCTCACTAAAAACAACTCTTGGGAGTTTGAGGTTGTCCTCCGGCAGGACTGCCCTGACGTTGTCGACTCTTTTGATCGGACAC
>NW_003307395.1:0-7595 GCF_000142945.1 Phytophthora infestans T30-4
CTCCCAGGACGTGGGCCAGCTAAGCCTCACCTTCACGATTTCACGCTGTCAACGGCCTCGACCAGCTGCTCTCAAGTCGGGATCCCATACTTTCGTTCAGATCGATCTTCGCTCCAAGCGATCTCGCGGTCCCAGGGGCCCGGGGCTCCTCCGACAAGGTCGGTGGAAAGCGTGTTATCCCCATCTTCGATGGCGAGACCAGTTTATCCGTCAAGGCACCTGGTGTCCACTTGGAACCGTTGCCAGAGGTTGCAGAGATACTGAACCTCGAGGAAATGACGGTTGAGTCTTTCCTGGCCAACCTCAAGGCTGGAGAGATTGCTGAGATGGTGCTCATGAGACCTGAGACCACTCGGGAGAAGCTGAACTCCTCCTCGGTCTTGGACGAGGACGTTTTGGAAGACTTGAACAAGCAGCGTCAGACGCGCTTGGATTCCGAGATCCTTAAGAGCCTCAAGGATCCGGTGTATCGTTTGGTGACGGAGTATGCGAACGTGGTGAACAAACATCCACCGACCCAACTCCCACCAGATCGAGGAGTACGGCATGAGATTGATCTCATGCCTGGCACAAAGTACTGTGTCACGAGGCAATGGCCTCTTCGGCGCGAATAGTGCGAGGTTATTGATGCCTTCTTCACTGCGAAAGCAAGGCAGGCATGGTGCGGGAACCGAAGTCCCCGCACCCGACGCCAACTTTCTGCGTTCGGAAGACGAACGGAAAGTGGCGTCTAGTTCATGCTTATAACAAGCTGAACAACGCGACGGTGCCGGCCCAAACACCAACCCCACGAAAGGATGTGTTGTTAAACAACATGGCCGAAGGCGTACTGTACAGTGCGCTGGATTTGGTAAACATATACTACCAGAATCTAACGCGAGAGAGCGATATCCCGCTCACCGCGGTGAGCACTCCAAGCGGCATGCTTTGGGAGTGGCTCGTCATGCCGCAGGGCCTGTCTAGCGCCCCGGCGACGTTCAATCGCCTGGTGACGCAACTGTTCCGCCTTTTGCGTACCTTCGTACAGACGTACGTCGACGACATATTCGTCCATAGCCGTGCCGAGGGAGACAAGACGGCCATGGAGGTGCATCTAGGACACCTCCGTCGAGTGTTGGACGTGATGCGAGCGAACAAGCTCTACGCCAACATCGACAAGTGCGTTTTCGCGTCACCAGAGATTAAAGTTCTCGGTTGCTTCGTAAGCAACGTGGGCGTTCGGGCTGACCCAGACAAGGTCAAGCCATAGCAGCATGGCCGACGCCCCGATCTCAGAAGGCGCGATGTTTTCTGCCTCGCTTGTTGACAGCGACACACTTGACTGCTTTTTGCTCCCCCAACTCACGGGTGCGCTCATCAAAAGAAGCGTGTAGCCCGAAGTTGACTTGCGATCGGAGTGGCCACCAGCTCAATCTGCGTCAGAGTACCCGCGGAAATCCACTTTGTCACCAGGCTTGAAGCAGATTCCATGCGACTTAGTTTCTTGTAGATAGCGAAAGATGCGCTTCACAGCAGCCCAGTGCTCGACTTGTGGGTTCTCCATGAAGCGAGAAACGTATCCCACGGCAAAGGCAATGTCCGGTTGTGTCGCGGTCATCAAGTGCATGAGTGCGCCTACAGCCTCGCGGAACGGAGCGTTCACCTTGGTCGATGCACTGCTTGGGACTAGTCGAAAGCTCAAATCAGCTGGACTCATCACCACCTTGCACTCATCCATACCAAAACGCTTAAGGATGTCGTCGACATATCGGCGCTGGCACATCGTCACGCTCCCGTCAGCGTTGTACACCCATATCGATTTTCAGTACGAGCGCACACTTGTCACTGTCGGTCATCTCGAAGCGCTTCTTTAGATCGCTTATGGTGGTTGCAATTAGCTCGGCCGAGCTACCAGTCACCAAAACGACGTCTACGTGTACCAGCAGAAGCACACAGTGACCATCCAAAGTCTTGATGTAGAGACACGGGTCGTATGCTGAAACTTAAAAGCCGATGGAGCACACGTAGTCGTCGAAGGTCTAGTTCCACACGCGCGATACTTGCTTGAGACCGTAGATCGCCTTCACCAGCTCCAGGCAGTCGAACTCATCATCAATTTTGACACCTTCTGGCACCATGTAGAAAATCACCTCCTCCATTATGCCATACAGGAATGTTGTCACCACGTCCAGCTGGTCCAGGGGTCAGCCGAGGTACACAACCAAAGCAATGATCATGCGCAGAGTCACATACTTCACCACGGGCGAGAACGTTTCCGTGTAGTCAATGCCATACTTCAGCTTGAAGCCTTTCGCCACAAGGCGCGCCTTGTACTTCTCGATTGAACCATTCGCTTTGCGTTTGATCTTAAACACCCACTTCGTACCGATGGCCCGTTGACCGCTCGGTAACTTGGCAGCTCGAACCACACCGCGAAGTCGCATCGACTTAAGTTCGGCACGGATACCTTGCGCCAATGCACTTGATCAGGCCCATTCACCGCTTCTTGGAACGTTGCTGGCTCAGCTAAAACACCAGCTACACTACGTTGACACATGCTGGCCAAAATACAGGCTCGAGCGGATCGACACAACGAAGACGCCCGTCCGCATCAAATCCAAGTGGGATCGCAGGTGTGGCTTTATTTGGATCGAGTGAAAGAAGGGTACGCCCGCAAATTGGCCCATCTATAGCATGGACCGTTCCGGGTGAGCGAAAAGATAGGAGAACATGCGGTAAAGCTGGAAACGGCAGGTACCGAATATCGCCTGTTCCCTGCAGTACACGCATCCAAGCTGAAGTTGGTCAAAGAATATCCAGATCGGCCGCAAACCCGTCTTTCGGTAGATGGATCCGACCGGGTAGACTTCGACGAAGTCCTCCTACCGGAAGATAGTTGGAATGTGGACCTCGAGGCCGACGAGTTCGAAGTCGAGAAGATCACCGACATGAGGTCAGGGAAGCGAACTAGATACGGGCGAATTTACCGTGAATTTCTGGTGTATTGGCGTGGATATGACGAACCCAGTTGGGTAGACGAGGCAGATCTGAACTGTGGAGCATTACTCTATCATTTCTTGCGGGATCGTACGAATCGTAACAGATTCGGCGTGATGCAGTCTCATGAAGAAGCGTAGGAAGGTGATCCATGGATGTGAGTTGGTCGTGTCGATGGGAGGATGAAGAAGGACCTACAGGAAGGTGTGGGCCAGGAGGAGGAGGATCGCTGATGTGAGTTGGTCACATCGGATCTGGGCTGGATCCACACTTGGAATTCATCTGGATCTGGGCTGGATCCACCCTTTCAGTGTACACCTGGATCTGGGCTGGATCCACCCTTTCAGCGTACACCTGGATCTGGGCTGGATCTATCCTTGGATTTCACCCGGACCCAGCTCAAACGACCCAGTCTCAATCGTATCAGTGTAGGTCGGGCTCCGAAAGTTCGCGCTTGAAATTACGACCCAGTCTTAATCGGGTCAGTGTAGGTCGGGCTGCGAAAGGTCGCGCTTGAAATTAAGCAGGACTCTTCGCACGTAAAACGCCACTCTTTTATGCATAAACATTTACTCCTTCCTCCTAATTCACCTCTCTCTTGTGGATTCGTCTTCTCTTTCTTTCCGATGTGACCAACTCACATCAGCGATCCTCCTCCTCCCGACCCACACCCTTCCTGTGGGTCCTTCTTCATTCTCACATCGACATGACCAGCTTACAGCCATGGATCCATTTCCTACTCTTCTTCAAGAGACTGCATCACGCCGAATATGTTCCGATTCGTACGATTCCGCAAGAAATCATGGTGTAATGGTTCACAGTTCAGATCCGCCTCGTCTACCCAACTGGGTTCGTCATATCCATGCCAATACACCAGAAATTCGCGGTAAATCCGTCCGTATCTAGTTCGCTTCCCTGACCTCATATCGCTGATCTTCTCGACTTCGAACTCGTCGGCTTCGAGATCCACATTCCAACTATCTTCCGGTAGGAGGACTTCGTCGAAATCCACCCGGTCGGATCCATCCACCGAAAGACGGGTTTGCGGCCGATCCGGATATTCCCTGACCAACTTCAGCTTGGATACGTGTACTACAGGGAACAGGCGATATTCGGTACCTGCCGTTTCCAGCTTTACCGCATGTTCCCCTATCTTCTCGCTCACCCGGAACGGTCCATGCCATAGATGGGCCAATTTGCGGGCGTACCCTTCTTTCACTCGATCCAAATAAAGCCACACCTGCGATCCCACTTGAATTAGATGTGGACGGGCATCTTCGTTGTGTCGATCCGCTCGATCCTGTGTCGCACTCCGCAGCCGTTCGTTCACCTGGGATCTAGCTTGCCGGTAGTATTCTTGGACTTGGTATCGCCATCGCCTTGGATCTCGGTTTCTCTTCTTGGTGCTGCATACTGGGATGGCCGCTTCCAGGGTGGATTTGGGATCCCACCCATGTACCAAATTAAATAGGGTATCACCCCGGATCCTGTCTTGGGCGGTGTTTATCGCGAAGGGGAGTCGTTCTGCGTACTCATCCCAATCCTTCTGATCCAAAATCTGGACATACATCTTGAGTGCTCTCGTGATCGTCTGCACCATGCGCTCGGCCGACCCGTTAGCTTGGGGACGATATGCCATGGTTGCTCGCTGTCGCTGCCCCAGGATCCGGTTGAATGCTCGAAAAAAATCGGACATAAAGCCTGGCTCCCGATCATGCCTAATCATCTCGCTAGCTCCAAATCTTCGGAAAACGCACTCCTCGTACGATTCAGCAATGGTTTGCGCAGTTCTAGACGCACTAGCTTTGGCTATCACGTATCCGGTAAACAAGTCCACCCAAATCAACAATTCTGTGTTTCCTTTGAACGACTTGGGCAACGAGGGGATATGATCCATGGCTATGATTTGGAAAGGATAAGTCGCTTGGATATTTCCAGGTGACTCCCCTTCGATTGTGGGCCTGCCCTTGCCTGTCTCACAATCCACGCATTCACCGACGTATCGTTGTACGCTCTTGAATAGTCCTCTCCAGTGGAAACATTCCCGGATCCGTTGGTAGGTCCGACCAATACCCTGATGTCCGCCTTCCAGGCTAGCATGGTAGTGGTGTAGGACATCCTGTTGCAAGGTTTCTGGCATCACCAGTCTCATCAATCCATCCCGGTCCTCGTTGACTCTCTTCGTAGGGGGGCAATAGAAGAGCAAGTCATTCAGATCCACCGCGTAATCCGTAGCGATAATGCTGTAGGATTTGGCATCTTCCCGACTCAGGTCTCGTACATCCCCCATCAGATACTTCTTTAGTCCTAGGATCCACGCTTCCTCGTTCTGTGCTTTGAGGATCCGCTCGATGCGGACTCTCTTCACAAATATTTTCCTCGAGAATTTGGGGGTTGGATCCAATCCTTCCTCTGGACCTAGTGACGGCCATCACCTGGACTGTCATTTTCCTGGATCCCACTACCACCACTTCGTCTAGTCGGTTCAACGTAACGAGATCCTGATGCTCGGCCTCTCTCTCCACTTCAACACCACATTGATTCCGTAAAGCGGCGCTGGCCAAGCTATCTGCATTGGCATTCCAATTTTGCTTGACATGCACCAACTCGTGATTCATCCAACCACGCAGGTGGATCATCACTTTCTGCCGTAACAGTGTTAGGGCCGGGGCCTTGCAGTCAATCTCACCTCGCACCTGTCTGATCACCAAATTTGAATCCCCACAAATCACCAGCCTTTTCGGATCTTGTCCCTTTAGTAGATCCAAACCCAGCAGTAGCCCGTTATACTCCGCTTCGTTGACGGTGAGGCCTTCCGCATAAGTGGATCTGGCCCGTACAACTTCCCATCCAGGTAGTCTCCACAGTATTGCACTGTACGCCCCGCCTCCGCGTCGTACGCGAGCGGATCCATCGAAACTCAGGACGTACAGATCCTCATCTGCCTGTACCGTCGGGATCGGGATCTGGATCCGGCGTTTGGGCTCTTTCTTAGGAGCGACCCTAGTCAGCGCCTCATCCATCTTAGCTCGAGGAGTGATGCTCGCGGCCAAGACTCCCAGGATCTCGTCTTCCCCTTTCGAACATTTCACAATCTCCAGTGTCCAAGGTGAGAGTAAAGCTGCCCACTGTCCCAAACGTCCTTGTAACCCGGCCGACTTGAACAGCCAGGCTAGCGTAGAGTGTCGGGTCAGGATCCGGATGGATCTTCCCACCAGCAGGTTGTAATTCAGATCCAATACGCGCAGGAGCGCGAGTATCTCTTTCTCTACCGCTCCGTAGTTCAGTTCATTCGGCTTCAGTGTCCGGCTGACGAAGGTGACTGGATGACAGATCCCCTCATGTTCTTGTACTAGAGCTGCTGAGACTGCCCAGTCGCTGGCATAAACTATAACCGTAGGTTGACGTTCTGGATCGAAATGACGGAGGATAGGCGTGGTCGCGATCCTGTTCCTCAGTTCCACGAATGCGTGTTGAGCTCGGATCCACCGAGATTCTGCCTTTTCCATGTTCTGATCCGTCGTCTCTATCCAGACTGGATCCTCTCGCCGTTGGCCCCGGGGTGGATCCAGCTCCTGTTTCAGGTCCTCTTCTGGCGTCGTACCACTTGGATTCCTTCGTGGATCCGACATCTCCCGGGCCAGAGCTTGTTGGAGTTTTATCCGGACAGCTGGAGTGGTCATCGCAGCGAAATGTACCTCTCTCAATTCATACAATACCGCGGCAAACAGGGCGTAATCCTCGATGAACCGACTGTAGTAGTTTAAGCTGCCCAAGAAGGATTGCATCGCCCGTAACGACTGCGGGAAGGGCAAATCGGCTAGCGAAGACAGGTCCTTAGGATTCGCCTCCAATCCCTCCTTGGAAACTCGATGGCCTAAGTAATCCACCTTGCGCATCCCCCAATAGCTCTTTACCACACTGATAGAGAGATTCCACTTGGTACACGCCTCCAGTAGGGATGTCACTCTTTCGCACAACTGATCCCACGATTCCGCCGGGATTAGAATGTCGTCGATGTAAGATCTGCGTCCTAACACAGATGGGATCCCAGGATCCCCTGGCTCCCCTGTGGTGTAGCGGGATCAGCAAAATCTGCGAGATTGCCAGATCCAACTTACCAACTGCGCCCAGACACCGACTAACGGAGGGGGTCCCCCGATGATCCGTGTTCTGCTGAACTTTCCTCACCTTGTGTACCCGTCGGTAGGGCGGGATCTTGCTCTCTCGGTAACTTCCGAAGAGTTCAAGTGGTGAAGCTTGAGTGTCTTGGCGAGACGTGGGGATGGGGTGGAGCAGCAGTGGAAAATCTTCACTCTGCGTCCGTGGATGGTTCCGTATCCTAAGCGAATATTCGAGCTTATGGATCCGGGGCCTAGATCGTGGATCTGGCCGTAGGGTTGCCTTGCGGGTGTGTTCCCTTGCCTTTGTGTTGTCCTTTAAGTCGTACTTGCCGCCTCCTGTGACGGGATCTTGAAAGTTGAGAGCCTCTAGGGTGTAACCGACCAAGTAGTAAATTCGGTTAACCTGTCGGATCTGCACGAGTAAAGGAAAAGCTCACTAGGTTGTAGGATCTGGCCAATGTATTATCCAGTTATCACTACCAACACTAGATTCGC
>NW_003307396.1:0-7600 GCF_000142945.1 Phytophthora infestans T30-4
GGGTACCCAAGGTGGAGGGAAAATTTTACACAGGACCACGGACTACTCGGGGGCCCCCCTCCCTTAGTTCAGTGACTTGGCCGCAAGTTGGTTAAGTTGGAATCTCCTAGGAGCCGGGAGGCCGCCCTCCGCCGCCCGTTCCGCAACTGATTGGATTCTGCCCCACTTACAGAACGGAGAAGAAGCAAAGCCCTCGCCAGCCCAAGAAGGTCCCACAAGGGAGGAAGGGGATCCGACCCGGCAGCTGTCACCAGCGCCAGTCGTCGCGAGCCAAATCCCGCTCCCGATAAGCCACGATCGCCTTCCAGGGCCAGCTGTTGCTGCTGAGTTTGGCCTGCAGCGAGTTGATCCCGGAGTTTCGCGGGGCCGCATCGGCTTCTTTCCATTTGTCCCTGGATTGACAATAACGAGTGAATATGGGGTTACTAGCAAGGCCTAAAAGAGGATCCACGTACTCGTGCGGCGAAGCTTGGATTCCAGCTCTGTTTGTGCACGCTTGGCATCCGCCCACTCGGTAGCCGCCTTGTCCCGCTGAAGCTCGCTGTCCGCCAGCTTCGCTTGGATCTCGTCGCGCAATTGAGTCATGCGCACGAATTCTTCGAGCGCGTAATCTCGTCCGGCAGACGCTTTCTCGAACAACTCCTTGGGGTCTTGCAACTCTTCAGAGAGTTGAGCCAGGGCTACATCCGGCGATGAGGGAGGTGGATTTGGCGCGGGGGACCCTCCACGCGCCGACCCTAAGGCGGATCCGCCATGGGTGGATCCCACATAGTCGTTGGTCACCGCCTCCTCCTGGGTCAGACGCAACTCGTCACGGAGCCGGTCCAAGCTCGCATCCGCAGCTGCCCCAGCAGTCTGGGAATCCTCCAGATCCCGCTCGAGGTCGTGGATCCGGGATTGGAGCTGGTGGATCTCAGATCCAGCGAGCGCCATCTCCCTAAGGAGATGGTCGCTGTCATCCCGCATGACATCTCGCTGACGGGAGGCGCGATCCAGCCGTCCGGTCCGGTCGCGGATCTCGACCGCCTGATCAGCCAACAAGAGTCGCAGGTCCTGCGACCGAGAGGCCGCACGGTGCTCCCACCCCTGGATCTCCATAGCCTGGTCATGGACCTGGGCTCGCAAGGTCTGAAGTTGGGTAGTGTGCAGAGACGCAGCTTGGTCTTGGGCATCTTGAGCCGTCTGGAGCTCCGCCGTCAGGGTTTGCACCTGATCGGAAAGAGCCTGGGCTAGAGCCCGCAGATCGGTGGGCGACATGGAAGACGGACTGACCGGAGGTGTGGTGGATGGGGCCTTGCCCGACGATTTGCCGGTACGCTTGGCGGGAGACATGTGTCGCGAAGGGGAGAAAGCGGTTGTGGATGCTGGTAATGCACGCCGTGAACGCTGTTGTGCAGCGCCGACAACGTACAGGAGGCGATTGTGGTGAAGTGCTTTCTCAGAAATAAGAGAATGGGCCTGACGCGGGGTCACTATCCCGAATCAGTGATAATTTCAAGTGATTAGAGAGGATTTGGGCTGGTGGCACGGATGCAAGTGCCTGTGGTGGATTAGCCATCACGAGCGGCACCCCGTATGGAATGACGATGGATCTGATATGAGCGACGTACGAGAAGGCAAGATCCACCAAGACTTACCTCGGATCCACCCTTACCTGGATTCACTAAGATGGATATGGGATATACTATACAAGAGTGGATCGGGTGTGGATCCTATGAAGAAAGGATGGTCGGTGCCCTCTGAAGATGGATCTAGTAGCCACGGCTAATGAGGAGTCAAGATCCACCGCGAGGTACCCCGGATCCCATACTTCCGAGTTCGGGTCCAAGGAGGGAGGATCCCGCATAGAGGGACCTGGATCCAGGGTACAGGGATGATGGATGCAGTGGATCTCGAACTTGCGTGGGACAATGGAGATCACAGACGGTTGCAAGATGATGTTGGATGTTAGAGAGCTCAGATCCACGGCGAGTGTACAATTACAGTGAGGTGGATCCAAGCGACCTGGATCAGATGAGTGTACCCATAATAGGGTGACCATGATGATTACGTCATGGATCCGGTGGATCTGAAGATAATACAGCTGGGATGATGGGTCAAGGGAAGAAGGGACATGCAGCCGAGCCTGGTAAGGGATTTAGCAGATGAAAGACATAGAAGGTAGAAATCCAGGCAGGTATAGGCTTAAATATCAATACAGAACCCAATTTGCACAGTCACGCAAGTGCCTTCCTGCCCTCAAGAACCGGAACTACATTGGCCGTACGAGCTAGGAGAAGGTTGGGAATTGCGAATCTAGTGTTGGTAGTGATAACTGGATAATACATTGGCCAGATCCTACAACCTAGTGAGCTTTTCCTTTACTTGTGCAGATCCGACAGGTTAACCGAATTTACTACTTGGTCGGTTATACCCTAGAGGTTCTCAACTCTCAAGATCCCGTCACAGGAGGCGGCAAGTACAACGCAAAGGAACTACAAAGGCAAGAGAACACACCCGCAAGGCAACCCCTACGGCCAGATCCACGATCTAGGCCCCGGATCCATAAGCTCGAATATTCGCTTAGGATTCAGAACAATCCACGGACGCAGAGTGAAGATTTTCCACTGCTGCTCCACCCCATCCCCACGTCTCGCCAAGACACTCAAGCTTCACCACTTGAACACTTCGGAAGTTACCGAGAGAGCAAGATCCCGCCCTACCGACGGGTACACAAGGTGAGGAAAGTTCAGCAGAACACGGATCATCGGGGGACCCCCTCCGTTAGTCGGTGTCTGGGCGCAGTTGGTAAGTTGGATCCAGCAATCTCGCAGATTTTGCTGATCCCGCTACACCACACTAAAACGTAGTCAATTCCGCCGGGGTCGAACACCGTCGCCGCTGAGTTCGTTACTTCGACCTCAGCCATAGTACCTTCCAACAGTGATACCTCTGGTAATTCATAGTTGTCGGCTGCGTCAGGACCCGTATTGGCTGAGTTCACTGCGATGGTCGATCTTACTCCTGCGTTTTCAAACTTGGCTCCGAGGTAGATGGTATCACCGTCACGCTGTCTAACAACTTCCGGACCGGTCGTAGTCTCCATAGTCTCCAACGCTGAGTCCGCCGTAGCTGGGTCGTCGCTCGGCTTTATTCCTTCAGGTAGTCATACCTCCCGACTATCATAGTCCTTGGTCGCGTCGGAGTTATTATCCGCTGAATTGGTTGTGACGGCGGAACTAACTTCCGTGCATGCAAACGCGTCTTCGGCATAGCTGACATCCTGACAACATGCTATGGCCACGTCCGAGGCACTCTCAGTGTTTAGATCTGCTGACGCTGAGTCCACTGCCCCCGACTGGATAATGCAGGCTTCCAGTGTACCCATCGCTGAGTTCACCACGGCTGCGGAACTTGGTCTAATGACTCCAACCTTGGCTCGGTTGTCAGCAACGGGTTGGGCGTCACTTAGGGCGCGTTCCGAGCGTCCTTCAAGGTCTCCTTCCGTTATAGCTGAGTCTTCCGTCGCCGACACGTCTTCCTTGGCCCTTACTTCACTTGATCCTTCAACCGCTGAGTTCGTGTTGACGTCAGAAATGGCGCCATCGTCTTCAAACTTGGACAGCTGATAGGAGACATCTTGGCCATCGTGTAGCACCGGCGTACGATCCGCTCGGACGTCTTCCAGCTTGAACGCTGAGTTTATAGCCGGGTCACCCCTTGTCACCCCTGAAGTCGATATGACGTCTGCGTTACCGGGTCGCCTCTCTTCGTCGCTGGCTTCAGTATCAGCTTCGATCCTTCTCCAGCGTTCGGCACATGTTAATTCTGGTCCACTTTCCACTGGAGGAGGTCGTCTTTCCACCGCCGTCGGAGTTGGGTATTTTCGTCTTTCCACAGCTGGCGGCTGGTGTGACAACCAGTCTTCGTACAGTCGTTGTTCTTTCTGCAGCAAATCTTTATCCATCGCCGACTCAAATGCCCAATATCTGCCCAGTCACCGGTACTTCGCCGAGTTCACGCGGACAAATCCCTCTATTGGCCAGTACTCCGTGTGGTTGCCATTTTATCACATAAAAGTGAGGTGGGCACCAGACTAACGTCGGTCGTACGTTCGTAATCAGGACATGGGTTGGTCTTCCTCGGCGATTAAAAACAACCGTTGGAATCCAACCCTTCGTCCGTCGCACCCACAAGTCATGCGTCGACTCACTGGGTTGGCGCCTGGGCAATTTGAACTCAGCGGTCATTCGACTTTCGATCGTTAACCCGTCTGGTGGTCCGCATGGGACATTTGGTCCAAACTCGGTCTTGGTCGGCGCATTACTTTGATCGGATGAGTGGGATCATCATCTCATCGGGTAGCCTGACCGCCCGAGTTGTACAGCATCCAGACGCGATTTCAGCTTGGGAATCTATGTAGTTCGGTAACGAGAAATCAAATCGACTCCGGCATGATGAGGCAATTATTCCATACTCTTCAAACTCGTATGCCACCTCCCAGCCGAGTGTCACCTTCACCACTGCTCTTGACGTTGTCACCATCCTGTCTTTACTTATTCCTTGTATGTCAATCGCTTATCTCGGCTGGCCACTCTCTTGAGACGCAGTTTCCTCGCGAAGTACTCACTCATCGCCGAGACATTTGCTCCGGTATCCAATAATATCTTGGGTCCTTCGGTCGTTCACTGCACCCAATACGAGGGCTCTCATTCTAACTCGGCGATCAAACGTCTGTGCTGACCACCATCCCAGCCGTTCTCCTGGAAGCAGCTTCATGATTCTGGTACGGTGCACAGCCTGGTCTGACTGCCGAGTTACACTTGCAATCGCTCGGTGGTTATCATCTAACTCACCGAGCTCACGTTCTATTCCGTCGATTTCACACATCCAATTGCCATCCCCGCTTCTTCCCTCGGGCCGTCCTGCTTCGCCTACGAAGGCAAACAAGAAGTTCGCCTCAACTGCAGGTTCAGCTGACTGTGGCAGCCCGGCACATTCCAACCCAGTCAGTGTAGGCGGGCCGCCGAGTTTAAATCACTCGGCGTGTAAAGGTTTTGCAGGTCTTCTGGCACTTGCGACTTATCGACAGAATTCTTCACAAACGCAGCCAACTTCTCGTATTGACGAAACAGCTCGCACTGGCCGACTTCATGGACTTGTCTGCAGACTTTGCAGCGTCGCCGACCGTAGCGAGTGCCCCGTTCTTCCACAAGCTGCACAAGGTCCACGCTGTGAGTTGTCGCGTGATCCATCTCCACGGTTCGACTGTTCTCGTTGGTTGTACGGTCGCGGAGGTCGGTTTGCTGAGTTCCCCGAACTTCGATTCGAGCCATTCTGGTCTCCCGCCGAGTTCTCTCGGCGATCCGGGGTATTTCCCTTATCATTGGTAACGCCGGCGTCTATGTAGTCGTCGTCTTCCGTTGAGACGTAGCCTCCGGGCTGATCCTCATCATCCCATTCGTCTTCGTAGTTGTACGGACTCGGCGGGTTCTGATCGAGGAGTTCCTCCCCGTCAGAGTCAGCGTCAACAAAAGTGACTCGGCGGTCGCGGTTTTCTTCCTTGCGACTGTGCTTCTCATCTCGACGCCCATCTCGGCGTTCATCTCGGCGGCTTTGATCCCTCCGCTTGTCGTCTCGGCCTCGTGCGATCACGAGTCGGTCGCGTTGCTTCTTGCGCTTTTCACCGAGGATCCGACGATTGATTATCTGCTCAACCTTACTGATGTCTTCCAACTGCAATGGGTACATCAAATCCATCACATCGTCATCACCACAATGCAACAAGAAGTGCTCGACATGGTCAGCCGCGTCGGCGCCACCTTTCTCGTACTGGAGCTTGGCAGTCCGAGCATACCCATTGAGTCGGATCAGGAAGTCGCAGATCGGCTCGTTGCCTTTACGTCTCGCCGAGTAGTAACGAGTGCGGGCGGATTGGTCGAACTGTGAGCAATAATTATCCAGGAACGCCTCGCTGAGTAGTTTCCAGCGTCGCTGAGTCTTCTTCGGCAGCTGCCTATACCAACGCTTCGCCGCGCGTCCCAAGCATAGCGAGAAACGTTCGCACCAGGCACTTTGAGGCATCCTGGTGCTCTTCATCTCGTAGATGAAACGCTTGAGCCACTGGAGCGATGCATCAAAACGGTAGCGCTTCCCTTCGAACTCGGCGATTTTGTCGAGTGAGACGTGGGTTCGGACTTCTAGGTACTGAGTCGAGTCTTCTTCAGCCGCGTCAAAGCTCGAGTTTCGGATGTAGTCCTTCACGGTTTCTTCACGGTTCCCTCTCACGTCGAAGGCGTCTTCGTCTTCCTCGTCCTCCTCGAAAGCCTCAGCTTCGTCTGCAGCGTCGTACAATTCACGGTAACGACCAACATTCCGCTGTCCACGACTCGGCGCTCGCTGGGTCGGGTTTAGCTTCATTGGAGTCAGCATGTGGGAGTCTTCGAAGTACGGAGTCCCTTGCGTAGCGCGGAACACTTCACGTCTCTTCGTCTCCGGGGTCTTCGGCAAAGGATTCTTGCTTGGGTCTTCGCCGAGTGGTTTGAACTCGCTACTCGGCTGTACATCTTCTTCGTTCCACCAGGGGCCTTCTCAAATCCAAACGCCACTCTCAACTTCTTCTTCCGTTGCCAGAGCTCAGCTCCGCCACGGGTCAGACTCCAGTCGGACAGGATGAGGCTGTTTGGTCGGCTGTTGCACCGATAGCCCATCGCCTTCAACAGCAACACAGTTTCTTCCACCAACTGATTTTTGTTGGCTGCACGCACCGGTTGAGTTAACTCAGGACCCAACATCGGCCACTTCGCCTGCGCCATCGCTACAGGCGCGAACATCATCATTTATTCCGATCTCGTTCTCATCTCCTCGCCGAGTCGAGCCAACACTTTATTGGCGCTCGGCGTATCGGCGTTCCTCGTCGCTTTCGGAATAAGGGGCGGACGGTCCCCTTGAGCAACGTCATGTTCTTCTTCATCTTCTTCATCGTCCGCACCTTCGTCGAGCTCGGCGGATAAGCTGCGCTCGACAGGACGTGGGACTCCCATGCGTCCTACCTGCAGCGTCAACTCTTCCACCTCGCCAAGTAGCTCGGCGGTAGTCTTCGTTTCTCCGAGCTCAGCGGTCTCGGTCTTCTCTTCATACTCTCCTTCACTTGCATCTCCGTTTTCGCTCTCCTGGTCTTGGCCATCCTCGTCGAACTGGACGGTTCGTCCCACCTCCATCGTCATGGCAATGAGTCGTTGATCCGCCGGGTCCGACCCCGCGATAGGCGATCCTTCAGCCGTCGCTGGGCTTCCGTCGCTCGGAGTTGCTGATCCCTTGACCATTTTCACTCTTCTCTTTCTCTTCTCTTCCTCTTAACTTGGTTAGCTGGCACCTATAAAAACAAGCACACACTCCTGTTCCCGGGTCGCGGTACCAGTTGTGGTGTAGTAGAGCACACAAATACCGTCAGATGTGGATTCCTTACACGAACCACAACGAATCGCCGAGTTAGGTCGGCGGTTGTATGGCCTGCGCAGAGGGTGGCCCCCTCGCGGTCCGGCCCTTCCGGGACAGACGAGTGGCTCGCTTACAGCTCGGTTCCGACTAACCAAGTCAGATCACTTCTGAGGCTCCGCCG
>NW_003307397.1:0-7639 GCF_000142945.1 Phytophthora infestans T30-4
ATGTGGGTCATTCTCCCATCGATATGACCAGCTCACACCCAAGGATCCTCCCCCTACTCCTCTTCATGAGACTACATCATGCCAAATCGATTCCGATTCGTACGATTCCGCAAGAATGCATAGAGTAATGCTCCACAGTTCAGATCCGCCTCGTCTACCCAACTGGGTTCGTCATATCCACGCCAATACACCAGAAATGCGCGGTAAATTCGTCCATATCGGGTTCGCTTCCCTGGCCTCATTTCGGCGATTCTCTCGACTTCGAACTCGTCAGCTTCGAGATTGACGCTTCAACTATCCTCCGGTAGGAGGACTTCGTCGAAATCCACTCGGTCGGATTCATCCACCGAAAGACGGATTTCAGGCCTGTCCGTATATTTCCTGACCAGCTTCAGCTTGGATACGTGTACCACAGGGAACAGGCGGTATTCGGTACCTACCGTTTCCAGCTTTACCGCATGTTCTCCAATCTTCTCGCTCACCCGGAACGGTCCATGCCATAGGTGGGCTAATTTGCGGGCATACCCCTCTTTCACTCGATCCAAATAAAGCCACACCTGCGATCCCACTTGGATTTGAAGTGGACGGGCGTCTTCGTTGTGTCGATCCGCTCGATCCTGTATCGCACTTCATAACCATTCGTTCACTTGGGATCTGGCGTGCCGGTAGTATTGCTTGCCTTGGTATCGCCATCGTCTTGGATCTCGGTTCCCCTTCTTGGTGCTACATACCGGAATGGCTGCTTCTAGGGTGAATTTAGGATCCACTCATGTACCAAGTAAAATGGGGTATCACCCCGGATCCTGTCTTGGGCGGTGTTCATCGCGAAGGGGAGCCGTTCTGCGTACTCATCCCAATCCCTCTGATCCAAATTCTGAACATACATCTTGAGTGCTCTCGTGATCGTCTGTACCATGCGCTCGGCAGATCCATTGTCTTGGGAACGATATTCCATAGTTGCCCCATGTCTCTGCCCCAGGATCCGGTTGAAGGCTCAAAAGAAATCATACATGAAGCCTGGCTCCCGATCATGCCGTATCCTCTCAGTAGCCCCACATCTACGAAAGATACACTCCTCGTACGATTCGGCGATGGTCTGTGCGGCTCTGGACGCGCTAGCCTTGGCTATCACGTATCCGGTAAACAGATCCACCCAGATCAACAACTCTGTGTTTCTTTGAATGACTTGGGTAGAGAGGGGATGTGATCCATGGCTATGATTTGGAACGGGTAAGTCGCCTGGACGTTCCCTGGAGACTCCACTTCGATTGTGGGCCTGCCATTGCCTGTCTCAAAATTCATACATTCACGGACATATCGCTGCACACGCTTGAATAGTCCCCTCCAGTGAAAACATTCTCGGATACGTTGATAGGTCCGATCTAATCCCTGATCTCCTCCTTCTAAGCTAGCGTGATAGTGATGTAGAACGTCCTGTTGCAAGGTTTCCGGCATCACCAATCTCATCAATCCGTCTCGATCCCCACTGACTCGTTTCATAAGAGGCCAATAGAAGAGCAAATCGTTCAGATCCACTGCATAATCCGTAGATATAATACTATAGGATTTGGCGTCCTCCTGGCTCAGGTCGCGCTCATCCCCCATCAGATACTTCTTTAGTCCCAAGATCCACGCTTCCTCGTTCTGTGCTTTGAGAATCCGCTCAATACGGACTTACTTCACAAACGCTTCATCTAGGATCTGGGGGCTGGATCCAACCCTTCCTCTGGATCTAGTGACAGCCATTACCTGGACTGTCCTCTTCACGGATCCAACCACCACCACTTCGTCTAGTCGGTTTAACGTGACGAGATCCTGAAGCTCGTCCTCTCTCTCCACCACGACACCACATTGATTGCGTAAAGCGGCACTGGCCAAGCTATCCGCACTGACATTTCAATCTTGCTTGACATGTACCAGCTCGTGATTCATTCAACCACATAAGTGGACCACCACCTTCTGTCGTATCAGCGATAGGACCGGGACCTTGCAGTCAATTTTGCCTCGCACCTGTCTGATCACCGAATTCGGATCTCCACATATCACCAGCCTTTTCGTATCCTCTTTCTTTAGTAGATCCAACCCCAGCAGAAGTCCGTTATACTCTGCTTCATTGACGGTGAGGCCTTCCGCGTAAGTGGATCTGGCCCTTACCACTTCCCATCCGGGCAGTTTCCACAGAATTGCGCTGTATGATCCTCCTCCGCGCCGCACGTGAGCTGATTCATCGAAACTCAGGACGTACAGATCTTCATCCACTTGTACCGTCGGAATCGATCTCTGGATCTGACGTTTGGGCTCTTTCTTAGGGGCCATCCTAGCCAGTGCTTCGTCCATCTTGACTCTGGGGGTGATGCTCGCGGCCAAAATGCATCGGATCTCGTCTTCTTCTTTTGAACATTTTACGATCTCCAGTGTCCATGGTGAAAGTAGGGCTGTCCATTGTCCCAACCGTTCTTACAGACCGGTCGACTTAAACAACCAGACGAGCGTGGAATGTCGAGTCAAAATCCGGATAGATCTTCCCGCCAGCAGGTTATATTTGAGATCCAACACCCGCAGAAGTGCGAGTATTTCCTTCTCCACCTCTCCGTAATTCAACTCGTTCGGCTTTAGCGTTCGGCTGACGAAGGTGACCGGATGGCAGATCCCCTAATGTTCTTGTACCAAAGCTGCTGAGACCGCCCAATCACTAGCATGACCTATCACCGTAGGTTGACACTCCGGATCAAAATGACGGAGGCCGGGCGTCGTCGCGATCCTGTTCCTTAGCTCCACGGACGCGTGTGAGCTCGGATCCACCGAGGCCTCGCCTTTTCCGAGCTCTCCTCCGTCAGCTTCCTCCAGATTGGACCCTCTCCCCGTTGGTCCCGGGATAGATCCAGCTCCTGGTTTAGGTAGTCTTCCGGCGTCGTACTGTGGTGTAGCGGGATCAGCAAAATCTGCGAGATTGCCAGATCCAACTTACCAACTGCGCCCAGACACCGACTAACGGAGGGGGTCCCCCGATGATCCGTGTTCTGCTGAACTTTCCTCACCTTGTGTACCCGTCGGTAGGGCGGGATCTTGCTCTCTCGGTAACTTCCGAAGAGTTCAAGTGGTGAAGCTTGAGTGTCTTGGCGAGACGTGGGGATGGGGTGGAGCAGCAGTGGAAAATCTTCACTCTGCGTCCGTGGATTGTTCCGAATCCTAAGCGAATATTCGAGCTTATGGATCCGGGGCCTAGATCGTGGATCTGGCCGTAGGGTTGCCTTGCGGGTGTGTTCCCTTGCCTTTGTAGTTCCTTTGCGTCGTACTTGTCGCCTCCTGTGACGGGATCTTGAAAGTTGAGAGCCTCTAGGGTGTAACCGACCAAGTAGTAAATTCAATTAACCTGTCGGATCTGCACGTGTATAGGAAAAGCTCACTAGGTTGTAGGATCTGGCCAATGTATTATCCAGTTATCACTACCAACACTAGATTCGCAATTCCCAACCTTCTCCGAGCTCGTACGGCCAATGTAATTCCGGTTCTTGAGGGCAGGAAGGCACTTGCGTGATACTGTGCAAATTGGAGTCTGTATTGATATTTAAGCCTATACCTGCCTGGATTTCTACCTTCTATGTCTTTCATCTGCTAAATCCCTTACCAGGCTCGCTGCATGTCTCTTCTTCCCTTGACCCATCATCCCAGCTATATTATCTTCAGATCCCCCGGATCCATGACGTAATCATCATGGTCACCCTATTATGGGTACACTCATCCGGATCCAGGTCGCTTGGATCCACTTCACTGTAAGTGTACACTCGTCGTCGATCTGAGCTCTCTCTTATTATCCAACATCATCTCGCAACCGTCTGTGATCTCCATTGTCCCACGAAAGTTCGAGATCCACTGTATCCATCATCCCTATACCCTGGATCTAGGTCCCTCCAGGCGGGATCCTCCCTCCTTGGATCCGAACTCGGAAGTATGGGATCCGGAATACCTCGCGGTGGAGCTTGACTCTTCATTTGCCGTGGCTACTAGATCCACCTTCAGAGGGCACCGACCATCCTTCCTTCATAGGATCCACACTCGATCCCCTCTTGTATAGTATATCCCATATCCATCTTAGTGAATCCAGGTAAGGGTGGATCCGAGGTAAGTCTTGGTGGATCTTGCCTTCTCGTACGTCGCTCATATCGGATCCATCGTCATTCCATACGGGGTGCTGCTCGCCATGGCTAATCCACCACAGGCAACTTGCATCCGTGCCAGCCAACCCAAATCCTCTCTAATCACTTCAAATTGTCACTGATTCGGGATAGTGACCCCGCGTCAGGCCCATTCTCTTATTTCTGAAAAAGCACTTCACCACAGTATTGTCGTGCCACCGACACTCCCAATCCACAGTACTGGGTCTGGAAACTGCGCAACAAATCTGGCCACTTGTTCCTGGTGGGATCTGCCCAGCTGCCGATACCAATTCCTGGCTGGTCCCGCTAGCAGATCCGCAAAGGTCAAACACTTCTCAGCATCTGACGCTCGATCTCGCATGAGGGCCGACTTGACTTTGCTGATCCATGTTCTCGCTCGGTCATCGTCTTGATCCTTGCCCGTGAACTCCTTCAGATCCGATATGGCTGAGATCCGTACCCTCTGGATCATGGACGATCCACCTTCCCCGGCTGTGGCTGTTGCTACCACTGCTGACGAAGTGGATGGGCCATCCAGATCATCTGGGTCGAACTCATCATGGGAGTTGTCTCCCTCCACGGACTCCATCTCCACGTCTCGTGCTCCATGTTCGTGGAGCACTTGCACTTGTGGCACGGGCGCTCTCATACCCTGTTCGGCCAGGAAACGACTCATCGCAGCTTCGAAGTGTCGCTGCAGGGTGCCCGAGGAAGTGTCGGAAGAGCCTGTGGCCGTCTGGTCCACTGGCGAGACCGGATCCGTGAGGCGATTACCTTGAGCCCGATCTGACGATAATCCCACTGGCTTCTTGTCGGATCTGGCTCGATCGTGGCTGGATTGTGTCAGATCACGCGTGGGGCCTACTGGATCCCGAGCCTTCGCGCTCACGGGGACTTCCTGTCCTCGGCTCCTCGCCTCGGCTTCCAGCATGGATGCCCCGGAGGGTCCTAAAGTCATGCGTCGTGGTTCGGACGACGTGTCTGACTCATCCTCAGCGGCGGATTCGTAGTTCGAGGACGCAGCTTGGCTTACCCTCGGCGACGACACCGGATCCATAGTGCGCGACCTTTCTCCGGTGATGGATTTAACTCTGGCAAAGAGGTCCCGCGTCGCGGATACTATGAGATCCAGGTCTTGCTCGAAGATATCCTCTGCGTCGAACACTTTAGCTACGATGCCTGACTCCGTAAGCAAGCGTAATTGATCTTTGACTGCCACCAACTTGTTCGCCGTTTTCGTTGGTGCTCTTACGGGCTCCCTTGGATCGTCGATCTGTCGTGGATTCAGGATCTGCATGACAGGATCTTGATGCAGGAAGTCGCGTAAAGCTTGGTGGCGATACACAAACTCGAGATCCTTGTCGGACCAGCTTGACCTGGATCCAGCTTGGTCTTCTTCCGACTCTGGAGCTTGCATCTTCTTCCGCGTAGTCTTACTCGTTTTCGTCTTTTTTCTCGTTTCTTCGACTAGCGGGCTTGGGTTTAGGTACGGTGTTGGCTTAACCGGTGAATCTGCAAATGCATACCGTTTCGCCTTCACTTTCCCTTGTTTTGTTAGCGGATCTTGACTTGCGTCAAGATCCGCAGGGGTCCCCGAGGGGACCTGGGGAGGATAGAGAGGTTTCTCTTCTAGATCCGGATCCGGATCCACCTCTCTTCCGTCGACAGAGTTCCTCCCAAAACTCCATCGATCCGCGGATCTTGTTTCATTCAGCAGCGTCTTCGTCGATCCGACTTCCGACGACGCCTCTTCCCCTGGCTCAATCTTCACTGAGCATCTTCATGGGACTCACGGTGAAATCCCGAGTCACCAAAAGATCCGGGCACGCGCACCATTGTGGTGTAGCGGGATCAGCAAAATCTGCGAGATTGCCGGATCCAGCTTACCAACTGCACCCAGACACCGACTAACGGAGGGGGTCCCCCGATGATCCGTGTTCTGCTGAACTTTTCTCACCTTGTGTACCCGTCGGTAGGGCGGGATCTTGCTCTCTCGGTAACTTCCGAAGAGTTCAAGTGGTGAAGCTTGAGCGTCTTGGCGAGACGTGGGGATGGGGTGGAGCAGCAGTGGAAAATCTTCACTCTGCGTCCGTGATGGTTCCGTATCCTAAGCGAATATTCGAGCTTATGGATCCGGGGCCTAGATCGTGGATCTGGCCGTAGGGTTGCCTGCGGGTGTGTTCCCTTGCCTTTGTAGTTCCTTTGCGTCGTACTTGCCGGCTCCTGTGACGGGATCTTGAGAGTTGAGATCTTCTAGGGTGTAACCGACCAAGTAGTAATTCGGTTAACCTGTTGGATCTGCACGTGTATAGGAAAAGCTCACTAGGTTGTAGGATCTGGCCAATGTATTATCCAGTTATCACTACCAACACTAGATTCGCAATTCCCAACCTTCTCCGAGCTCGTACGGCCAATGTAGTTCCGGTTCTTGAGTCCAGGAAGGCACTTGCGTGTCACTGTGCAAATTGGAGTCTGTATTGATATTTAAGCCTATACCTGCCTGGATTTCTACCTTCTATGTCTTTCATCTGCTAAATCCCTTACCAGGCTCGCTGCATGTCTCTTCTTCCCTTGACCCATCATCCGAGTTGTATTATTCTCAGACCTACCGGATTCATGGCGTAATCAATAAGGTCACCCTATTATGGGTACACTCGTCCGGATCCAGGTTGCTTGGATCCACTTCACTGTAAGTGTACACTCGTCATGGATCTGAGCTCTCCAATCCTCCAACATCGTCTTGCGACCGTCTGTGATCTCTATTGTCCCACGAAAGTTCAAGATCCACTGCATCCACTGTCCCCATATCCTGGATCCAGGTCACTCAGTATGGAATCCTCACCCCTTTGGATCTGGACTCGGAAGTATGGGATCTGGGACACCTCGCGGTGGATCTTGACTTCTCGTTAGTCGTGGATACTAGATCCACCTTCAAATGACACCTACCATCATTCCTTCATAGGATCCACACTCGATCCACCCGTACATAGTATATCCCATAATCAGGGGTAAGGGTGGATCTGAGATAAGTCTTGGTGGATCTTGCCTTCCCGTACATCACTCATACTAGATCTATCGTCGGTCATAGCTAATCCACCTCAGGCAACTTGCATTCGCGCCGGACGATCCGAACCCTCTTTAATCACTTGAAATTGTCACTGATTCGGGGTAGTGACCCCGCGTTAGGTCCATTCTCTTATTTTTGAGAAGGCACTTCACCACAGTACTCTGCCTCGTTTACCGTAAGACCCTCAGCATACGCAGATCTGGCCTTGGCCACTGTGATGGGGTCACACAGCACCTGCGCTAGAGGAAGTTATCTTCCGAGAGTATACAAACTCTCAGTGAACGGCAGTTCACAGGTCCCCTCTTTAATTAAAGAGAGCGAAGTGACCGAAATAAGGTAGATTGTAAACTGAGTATATTTATAGGTAGGTTAAGTTTGGGATTTAATACAAACTATTAGTTACCTATAGAAATGC
>NW_003307398.1:0-7704 GCF_000142945.1 Phytophthora infestans T30-4
CACCCCCTAGAAGCGGTCCATTGCCGAGTAAGATAGCCCAAGAAGGAGAACCGGAGATCCAAAGGCAATGGCGATACCAAGTCTTAGAAATACTTCCGGCAAACCCAGACTCCCAGGGTGAACGACCGCCTTCGGAGTCCGATACAGGATCCGAGCGCATCGACACAACGAAGATGCCCGTCCACATCAAATCCCAAGTGGGGATCGCAGGGTGTGGCTTTATTTGGATCGAGTGAAAGAAGGGTACGCCCCGCAAATTGGCCCATATATGGCATGGACCGTTCCGGGTGAGCGATAAGTTAGGAGAACACGCGGTAAAGCTGGAAACGGCAGGTACCGAATATCGCTTATTCCCTGTAGTACACGTATCCAAGCTGAAGTTGGTCAAAGAATATCCGGATTGGCCGCAGATCCGTCTTTCGGTGGATGAATCCGACCGGGTGGATTTCGACGAAGTCCTCCTACCGGAAGATAGTTGGATGTGGATCTCGAAGACGACGAGTTCGAAGTCGAGAAGATCACCGATATGAGGTCAGGGAAGCGAACTAGATACGGACGGATTTACCGTGAATTTCTGGTGTATTGGCGTGGATATGACGAACCCAGTTGGGTAGACGAGGCAGATCTGAACTGTGGAGCATTACGCTATGATTTCTTGCGGGATCGTACGAATCGTAACAGATTCGGCGTGATGCAGTCTCCTGAAAAAGAGTAGGAAGGGGATCCATTGATGTGAGTTGGTCATATCGATGGGAGGATGAAGAAGTACCCACAGGAAGGGTGTGGGTCAGGAGGAGGAGGATCGCTGATGTGAGTTGGTCACATCGGAAAGAAAGAGAAGACGAATCCACAGGGGAAGGGTGGATTAGGAGGAAGGAGTGAATGTTTATGCATAAGAGTGACGTTTTACGTGTGAGGAGTCCTGCTTGGTCTCAAGCACGAGCTTTCAAGGGCCCGAACTATACTGACCCAATTGAAACTGGGTCGTTGGCGCTAGATCCGGATGAAATCCCGGCGTGGACCCAACCGGATCCGGAATCCAGCCCAGATCCAGGTGTACACTGAAAGGGTGGATCCCGCCCAGAACCAGGTGTACACTAAAAGGGTGGATCCCGCCCAGATCCAGGTGTACACTGAAAGGGTGGACCCCGCCCAGATCCAGGTGTACACTGAAAGGGTGGATCCCGCCCAGATCCAGGTGTACACTGAAAGGGTGGATCCCGCCCAGATCCAGGTGTACACTGAAAGGGGTGGGTCCAGCCCAGATCCAGGTGTACACTGAAAGGCTCTGACTAGATTTCTCAACCAACGAAGGAAGGTTATAGACATATTCAAGTAAGAGAGTGTGGATTATAATAGCTTATGCAAAGGGCTAGCTCGACCCAGTTTCCAGTCGCTAGTTACTGCTACGAAATGAATCCACGAAGACTGAAACTGGGGGCGTGGCGTCAAAGAGTGATAGCGATCAGGTAGGCTTGGGCTGAACGTTGAAGAACTTGCCCACTAGACGCTTGATCTGGCGTCCTGGGTGCTGGCTCAAGTCCCCGCGAAACTGGATACGCCAAGGCTCGGCTTCGTCGATCTCTCGCAAGGCTTCCAATAGGCTCGTGGGTTCTGGGCGATGGAGGTTGGGATCCTCCAAGTTGGCTTGACGAGATACGGATCCCGGAAACCAAGCCACCTTATCCCCGCGTCGGGGAAGATGCAAGAAGGATGGATCCAGCAAAATATCCACGTCACACCAACCGTCCTGGATTGCTAACACGAGGATCACAAGGACTCTTTTTCAAGCTCGGCCCGCATGGCTACGTCGGTTACCACGCTGCTTGTTGAAGTTGGACAACCAAGTCGAACCCTGCAATTGATTCCGAGAGATGGGGAGCCGGTGAGTGCCCTCCCATATAGCAACTCGGTGCTTGGAGGCGAAATCCCGGAACGCCCGAACAAATACCCCGAGTCGCCCACGCACATCACCCCTGAAGCTAACCGGATCCACCGGGTTGGTGACCAGCGTATCCCACGGGGCAGCACTTGTCAGTTCTTCCACGAGAGGTCTGATGATGAGTGAATCCACGTACCCGGCCCTCGGGATGGCGTCCGCTGTCCGAGGGAATATCCACTCAGCCCGAAAAGGCAACTCCGGAAACAGGACCGTGATCTTCATGGAGATGAAATAGTTGCGCAGTTTCTGTAACGGGGTACGTAGCCCTAAGTGTACCCTGGTTACATGAAGTGTGACACTTCACAGTTCAGGAGTATGACACGTCATACTCCGAGATATTTGGTACAAGGTACCAAGGTCGTTCAAATCCAACCATTGGTTAAATGACATTGCATTTCTATAGGTAACTAACAGTTTGTATTAAACCCAAACTTAACCTACCTATATATATACTCAGTTTACAATCTACCTTATTTAGGTCACTTCGCTCTCTTTAATTAAAGAGGGGACCTGTGAACTGCCGTTCACTGAGAGTTTGTATACTCTCGGAAGATAACTTCCTCTAGCGCAAGGTGCTGTGTGACCCCGTCACACTTGGTAGCACTTGTAGTCAATCCACGCCATCGCCGGTAGACTACCTGAACCTCCGAAGTTCGTTGCCATGGATAGGAACGACTTCTCCCATTTGAACGACTCTCAGTTCGAGTCGGTTCTGAAGATGGCAGGCATCTTCGGGATGGAGGCCCTGCAGAGCCTGGTGGTGTCAACACTGGCTGAGCAGCTCGAGCGCGTCAATGCATTCGACGCGTACGAGCAGGGCCTCATCGCGCACGTGCGGGAGAACCTGCAGGCTCCGGCGGCGGAAGCAAATCCGCCTCACCCGAAGCCAATACGGCTGAAGGTTAGGCCGTATGAAGGGAAGAAGGGCGAGAACCTTCACTTCTGGGTCCGAGAAGTAGAGCTCGCGATGGACGCGGCTCTGATCTCGACCGAGCAACTGCGTGTTGCTTTTGCACTCTCCAACCTTAGCGGTCGTGCTAAGAGTTGGGTGTACACTCGGGAAGCAACATCCCCTGGATGTTTCACATCCTGGGCTCAGCTGTGCGAACAGCTCCGAGCCGCGTTCCTCCCGGCGAACTACGAGTACCGCCAGCTTTCGCGCTTCCTCGCGTGTAAACAAGGAAGGCGCGAGCTGCACGAGTATGTGCAAGAGATACGGGAGCTCACGGCGTCCCTAGTGGGAAACCCACTCAACGAACACATCAAGATGACTGTGTTCATGGACGGCCTTCGAGTGGGCCCCGCACGCACTCAGCTGTTCCGGGTGCAGTCAAGCACCCTTGAAGAGGCGATTCAAGTGGCTCTTCAGGAAGCGTACAGCCATCGCCAGGCGCGTACGCCGGCCTCAGCGTGGCCTGGGAGTTCCTTGTCGGCTCCCGGTCGAACAAGCCCCAACGGACCAGTTCCCATGGAACTCGGGTCCGCCGAACAGCGTGACACCCGCTGCTTCGGCTGTGGGAAGATGGGCCACTTCAAGCGCGACTGTCCCGCGGAAAGACTCCGCAGACGGTCCTTCCCCAAGCCCGTCCTCAAGGGTCGCTGGCAGAAGCCAGGATCCCGGGGACAGGGGAACGCAGGGAACCAGTAGGGGCGGGGCGCCCTACTGGGGAAGAACTAAGTCTTCGTGATGGGTGCGCGGGTGGCGCGTACCACGGGGACTTAGCCCCTGAGAGTCTTCGCACTCTCGAATCGGCGAAGAGCAGCGGCGGGTTGCTCGTAGTACACGGATGTGTAAGGGGATACGATCATCCCTTTAGAATCTTGATCGATTCTGGGGTGTCGAAGAATTTCGCACGCCGCCAGACGGTTGCTCGTAACAGCAACAAGTTGTCCTATGCTTTGAGAGAAAGCAAGGGCAACGGGACGGTGTCAGTGCGACTGGCCGACGGGAAGGTCGTCACTGTTCCCAACGTCCAAGTGGATCTGGCCGTCAAGTTTGAAGACTTTGACAGCCTCGAACAGCTCACTGTTCTCGATATGGATCCATATGATATGATCCTGGGCATGCCCTGGCTTGAGAAGCACGAGCCTTGGATCGACTGGCGAGGCAAGGCGATCGGTGCCAGCCGCCCTGCGCAGTCCGACAGAGCATTGGTGAGTCTTGTTCCCACCTCTGTCAGGACCCGGGGCGATCGCAAGGGCTGACAGGGTACCAAAGCATCCGGCAGATGCTTGGGAGTCGTCGACGTATATGACGACTCCAAGGATGTTTTGATGGTGGCCGCGCCCAGAAGAGGCGCCGGCCAAGTGGGTAACTTAGGTCCACAGGCGGGTAACTTAGTTCCGCAGACAGCTGCAGCTGTCATGAACACTGAGAACAGCGTGTTCAGAGTGGGTAACAGAGTTCCACTCACGGTCGCCCAGACCATAACTGAAGAGGAAGACGTCGGATACGCTTCCTGTGTGGGTAACACAGTGCCACACGCGGTCGCCCAGACCTTAACTGAAGAGGAAGGCGTTGAACACGCTTCCTGTGTGGGTAACACAGTGCCACACGCGGTCGCCCAGACCTTAACTGAAGAGGAAGGCGTTGAACACGCTTCCTGTGTGGGTACAACAGTACCACACGAGGCCACGAGTGCCTCGGATGTCGTAGCGACGACATCCCTAGACGTGGGCAGCAAAGCTCCCCGTCACGGTTGCCGTCGTCAACGACGCCGCCGCCGCCTCAAGTCGGATCCGAACTTCGTTCCGATCGACGTCGCTTCAAGCGACTCGGAGTCCAGGGCCCGGGCTCCTCCGACAAGGCCGGTGGAAGAGTGTTGTCACATCTTCGATGGCGAGACCGGTTTACCCGTCAAGGCATCTGGTGCCCATTTGGAACCGTTGCCAGAGGTTGCAGAGATACTGAACCTCGAGGAAATGAGGGCTGAGTCTTTCCTGACCAACCTCAAGGCTGGAGAGTTTGCTGAGATGGTACTCATGAAACCTGAGACCACTCGAGAGGAGCTGAACTCCTCCTCTGTCTTGGACGAGAACGTCCTGGAAGACCTAAACAAGCAGCGTCAGACGCGCTTGGGTTCTGAGATTCTCAAGAACCCCAAGGATCCGGTGTATCCTTTGGTGACGGGGTATGCGGACGTGGTGAACAAACACCCACCGACCCAACTCCCACCGGATCGAAGCGTACGGCACAAAGTATTGTGTCACGAGGCAATGGCCTCTCTCGCGCGAACAGTGCGAGGTCATTGATGCCTTCTTCGCCGCGAAAGCGAAGGCAGGCATGGTGCGGGAATCGAAATCCCCGCACTGGACGCCGACTTTCTGCGTTCGGAAGCCGAACGGAAAGTGGCGTCTGGTTCACGCTTATAACAAGCTGAACAACGCAACGGTGCCGGCCCAAACACCGATCCCACGAAAGGATGTGTTGTTGAACAACATGGCCGGGAGCGTACTGTACAGTGCGCTGGATTTGGTAGACGGATACTACCAAATCCTGATGCGAGAGAGTGACATCCCGCTCACCGCGGTAAGCACTCCAAGCGGCATGCTTTGGGAGTGGCTCGTCATGCCGCAGGGCTTGTCTAACGCCCCGGCGACGTTCAATCGCCTGGTGACGCAATTGTTCCGCCCTTTGCGTACCTTCGTACAGACGTACTTCGACGACATATTCGTCCATAGCCGTGCCGAGGGAGGCAAGACGGCCATGGAGGTGCATCTAGGACACCTCCGTCGAGTGTTGGACGTGATGCGAGCGAACAAGCTCTACGCCAACATCGACAAGTGCGTTTTCGCGTCACCAGAGATTAAAGTTCTCGGTTGCTTCGTCAGCAACGTGGGCGTTCGGGCTGACCCAGACAAGGTCAAGGCCATAGCAGCATGGCCGACGCCCCGATCCCAGAAGGATCTTCGAAAGTGGTTGGGCTTGGCCAACTACCTTCACAAGTACAGCGCAGGGTACGCGGCCTTCGCTAAGCCCTTGTCGAGTCTCCTTCAGAAGGACGTCGACTGGCGCTGGGAGCAAGAGCACCAGGATGCTTTTGACAGCATCAAGACCGGTCTCCAAGAGGCCCCTGTCCTGGCCCTGCCGGACGAGACGAAGCCGTTTAGCGTCGTCTGCGATGCCTCCGATTACGCCATCGGATGTGCATTGCTGCAGGCCGACACGGCTGGACACGAACGAGTCATCTCGTTCCAGTCGAGTCATCTCGTTCCAGTCCAGGCAGCTCAAAGCCGCCGAGCGGAGCTACCCTGTCCATGACAAGGAGCTCCTGGCAATGAAATATGCCCTTGTGAAGTTCCGTGTTCACCTTCTGGGCTCTAGGCCCTTATTGATCTACACAGACCACGCGTCCTTGCGGACGGCGACTAACTCGCCTCACCTCTCCCAAAGGATGGCGAGGTAGCTGTCCTTCTTCGCGGAATACAACTTCCGCGTCGAATACAAGCCGGGCAAGCTCAACGTGCTTGCGGACGCCCTCTCTCGGCGTCCCGACTATGAGTTGGCCCACATCACGCGGGTGTCAACGGATCTATATGATCGGATACGCATGGCGTATCGGGACGATGAGGCTGTCGCGCCTATCGTCAAGTTCCTTAAGGCCGGAACGAGCGCGAAGTCCGACTGGCTCTCGTCGCGACAGCGCTCACGGCTCCACCGATATGAGTTGAAGGAGGGCCTCCTCTATTATCGGGTGGAGCCCACTGATCCTCCACGGGTGGCCGTACCCACCGACGAGGATCTGAAGCTCGACATCCTGGCGGAGGCGCATGACGCGCCCTTTAGCGGCCACTTGGGCCGCGAGAAGACCTTTCTGTCGTTCTCTCAGTCCTTCTGGTGGACCCACATGTACAAGTGGGTCGCCCGGTACGTCAAGACATGTGAAACATGTCAGCGGGTCAAACCCGCAGGGCACTCTTCGGCTCCACTACAGAGCCTGCCCGTACCGGCTGATTGTTGGAAGTGAGCCTTGACTTCATCTTTGGGCTTCCCGCCGACGGACACGGTAACACCGAAATTTTGGTGCTCGTGTGTCGGCTGAGCAAGATGGTTAATCTTGCTCCAGTTCCCGTCACTGTTACGGGCGAACAAACCGCAAGGTTGTTCGTCGATGGCGTGTTCCGCTATCACAATCTCCCAGAGACGATTGTCTCGAATCGAGACCCGCGGTTCACTGCTGCGTTTTGGAAAACGCTGTTCCCTTTACTGGGAACTCGTCTGCAGATGTCCACTGCGGATCATCCGCAGACAGACGGCCAAACAGAGCGCGTCAATCGAGTGCTCGAGGACACTCTGCGCAGTGTGTGCGCGGCAGCACCACGTACGTGGTCGACGCAGCTTCCAGCTGTTGCGTTTGCGCTCAACAACGCGGTGCACGCGTCCACGGGTTTCACGCCGTTCTTCTTGAACGGCTTCCCCCACCCCAGAGTGCCTCTCACTCTTCGAGGAGACACTGACTCCTCTATTCTAAGTGGCTCCATACGAACGGACCCCGGCGCCATACGCCGAGTACGCTGAGTACGCCGGGTACGCACCATACGCGTACGTCTGGGAGTGTGCCGCAGGCGGCTCCGGACGTGGCAACATAGCCTCGATCCGTCGGATCATGCGAAAGGCCTCGTCCAGATCGGACGAAGAGTCCCGGCGATCCACCCGCAGGTGCAGACTCGCGACCTCTCGCTCCACCAGGTCCAGGCGGCCCGCAAGACGAGCGAGCTCGCCCTGATTCCCGACCTGGGCCGGCAGCATTACCGCCAGTCCC
>NW_003307399.1:0-7718 GCF_000142945.1 Phytophthora infestans T30-4
GCAACCCAGTGTTCTTCTTGGGGATTCTCCATGAAGCGCGACACATATTCCCACCGCGTACGCAATATCTGGACGCGTCGCGGTCATCAGGTGCATTAGTGCACCAACAGCTTCGCGAAACGGAGCTTGTACCTTGGTCGCCGCGTCGCTTGGAACCAGTCGAGTGCTTATATCCAAATCCACCGGACTCACCACAGCCTTGCACTCGTCCATACCAAAGCGCTTCAGGATGTCATCCACATAACGCCGTTGGCTCATCGTCACGCTGCCGTCCGGACCGTCTACCAATTCGATCCCAAGGACGAACACACACTTGCCGCTGTCAGTCATTTCGAAGCGTGTCTTGAGGTCGTCCTTCGTGCGTGAGATCAGCTCGGGTGAGCTTCCGGTGACCAGGACATCGTCGACGTAGACCAGTATGAGTACACAGTGGCCATCAACAACTTTGATGTAGAGGCACGGGTCAAAGGCCGAAACTTGAAAGCCGATAGAGCATACGAACTCGTCGAAGGTCTCGTTCCACACGCGCGAAGCTTGTTTTAGACCGTAAATGGCCTTCACCAATTCCAGGCAGTCGAAGTCACCGTCGAGCTCGACACCTTCGAGAACCACGCAAAACACGATCTCCCTCATCACGCCGTACAGGAATGCCGTCACCACGTCTAGTTGGTCTAGCGGCCAGCCAAAGTACTTGGCCAAAGCGATCACCATGCGCAACGTCACGTACTTGACAACCGGCGAGAACGTCTCAGTGTAGTCGATGCCGTACTTTTGCTTGAAGCCCTTGGCCACGAGGCGTGCCTTGTATTTCTCGATCGATCCGTCCGCTTTGCGCTTGATCTTGAACACCCACTTGGTATCAATAGTGTGTTGTCCGTTCGGCAACTTAGCAGCACGGAACACTCCTCGAAGTCGCATCGACTTGAGCTCAGCACGAATTACTTTGCGCCAGTGCACTTGGTCGGGGCCGTTCACCGCCTCTTGGAAAGTCGCTGGCTCCGATAAGTCCACCGCAGCTTCGACTGCGTTGGCACTTGCACGCCAAAACACGGGGGAAGTCGATTCTTCATCTTGATCTCCAGCCTTTTCTTCTTCGTTTACGTCTGCTCGACGTGAAGACGAATTGGTCGGCGCACTTGCTTCTTCCAGTCCGGGTCGATGACGCGTAGTTCGCGGTCTTGTGGCAGATTCATCTTCGTCACTCGGGCGGCTCTTGCGCTTCCCCGCCTGCCTGTGCTCCGTCTGACGCGAACCGTCATTGTCGATGTCGAGAGATTCGAAGTCCAGGTCGTCGACGTCTTCATCGGAAATTGGCTCTGAAAGTCCAAAGGTCGATTCATCGAAGTTGACATCGCGACTGATAACAAAAGGAAGGTCGTTTGTGCACTAGATGATAAAATGCAAAGTGATTGATTTATTGGAACTTACTCTGTCTTACGTCCTAGTCTGCATTCAATCATGTGGTGCATCCAATCACCAACACTGGACTCGTCCAATCATCCTGTTCGTCCAATCATCTGTTTACGCATACATCCGTTTGCGCAATTGACTTACCGTAAACATCGCGGGGTCCTTGGAAGCCGGTTTTACTGGTATGCCGAAGCTGGACGAGACGCCTTCTTGACAACACTCCCACTCGACTCGACCGCGCTTGGTGGCTTGATACCCAGCTTGCTGCGAAGATATTCGAACTGCACCGCGGTGATCGGCTTGGTCATCAGATCCGCCTTCATGTCCTTCGTCGAGCAGTACTGCAACACCACTCGGCCATCTTCAACTTTCTCGCGCACGAAGTGGTAGCGAATGTCGATGTGCTTGGTGCGCTTGTGAAACTGGGGGTTCTTGGCCAGCGCAATCGACCCTTGATTGTCCTCGAAAATCATGACAGGGTCCTTGTTCTTCATTTAGCCGAGCTCACAGAGGAATGCCTTGAGCCAGATCGCTTCTTGAGCAGCTTCCGTCAACGCTATGTACTCCGCCTCCGTCGATGACAGCGCCACCGTGCGCTGCTTCTTGCTTCTCCAAATAATGCATCCGCCGTTCATCATGAACGCGTAGCCACTTGTACTGCGTCGAGTCTCGACGTCACCAGCCCAATCCGCATCCGAGTAGCCTTGGAGTCCTTCTTCACTTGTTTCTTGAAACTCGATGCCGTGCGTCTTCGTACCTTGAATGTAGCGGAAGACGCGCTTGAGTGCTTGCCAGTGTGTGGGACACGGGTCCGCCGCGAACTGGCTGAGAACTCCCACTGCAGCAGCAAGGTCCCGTCGGGTTCCAACCATGAGGTACATCAGGCAGCCGACAGCATTGCGATAAGGCACCTTGGCCATGGTTTCTTCATGGTTGCATCCTCCTTCGCACATGGCCTTGGTCAACTTGAGTCCTGGGTCTTGAGGGGTCTTGACAGGGTTGCTGTTCTCCATGCCAAACTTCTCCAGGATGTCCTTCGCAAACTTGGTCTGACGCACCGACACTTTTCCTGAAGTCGCATCTTGATCGATCTCCATACCGAGGAAGTACTTGAGGCAACCCAAGTCCGTCATGTCGAAGCGAACACTCAAAGCCTTCTTCGTCGACTTAAGAAGCTCGTCGTTGTTACTGGCGAGGACCAGATCATCGACGTAGAGATCCACGAAGATCATGTCTTGGTCATCCCACTTGACGTAGATGCAGTGATCTGCTTCACACTTCTTGAACCCCAGTTCCAGCATGAACTTGTCAATGGTCTGGTTCCACATTCGTGGCGACTGCTTAAGACCGTAGAGTGAGCGCTTGAGATGGCAGACATGGTCAGGATGTTCTTCATCCGTGTAACCGTCCGGTTGCACCATGTAGATATCTTCGTCAAGCAGCCCGTTCAGGAACGCCGTCTTGACATCAATCTGGTGCACCGTCAGATTATACTTGGCCGCCAGACTGAGCAGGATCCTGATCGACGTGAACTTGGCGAGTGGCGCGAAGGTTTCTTCGTAGTCGATGCCGTATTTCTGCGAAAATCCCTTGGCCACGAGTCGTGCCTTGAACCGCTCGATCTCTTCCGCTTGGTTCTCCTTGATGCGAAACACCCAACGACAACCGATTGCCTTTCGACCTTGGGGCAATGGCACCAACGACCATGTCTTGTTCTTGCGAAGAGAGTCGACTTCTGGGTTGCACGCCTCCTTCCACTTGGCCGCGTTGCTGGATTCCATCGCCGACTTGAACGTAGTCGGCATTTCACCCACTGAATCCACAACGTAGGCCGCTTCAAAATCTTCTTCTCGACTACTTGCGACCGCTGACATCTCTTCCAGTGTCTGCGGCCGACTCTGTCGCTTGCTTCGCGGGATCTCTACCGCTTCCTCCAACGACTGCGTTCGCTGGTGTCGCTTGCTGCCGGGCTCAAATTCTTGACGCGGCGCAGTGTCTCCCATCGTCTCATCCTCGGACGATGCTTCTTGATCCGTCACTTCTTCTTGTTGAAGCTCCACGATGTCATCTTCATCGTGGCTGCGTCTCCCTCCGTCGAAGACGTCTTCCATGAACTGCGCATCGCGGCTCACTAGCACACGACCGCTCTTGATCTCTTCGAAACGATACGCTTTCTCGTGTTCCGAGTACCCCAGAAACCGACACTTCACTGCTCGAGCGTCCAACTTGGTGCGTTTCTGCTTCGGAACCGTCACATACGCATGGCAACCGAACACCTTCAGATTCGCCAGCAGTGGTTTCTTACCGGTCCATACTTGATGCGGTGACTTGTCATGGCTGATGGCACGTGTGGGACACCGGTTACGTAGAAACGCAGCGGTCATTACCGCTTCACCCCAATTCGACTTGGCGAAACCAGCATGCTCCTACATGCAGCGCGCACATTCCACCAGCGTCCGGTTCATCCGCTCGGCGACACCGTTTAGTTGAGGCGTGTACGGAAGCGTAAATTTCTGCACGATACCACGACGCTTGCAGAACTTAGCCATCTCGCCCGACGTGTACTCGCCACCGTTGTCACTACGAAGCGTCTTGACGACCTTGCCGGTCTGTGTTTCCGCAAATGCGACAAACTCAGCAAACTTGTCGGCCACTTCTGACTTGTTCCGGAGCAAATACACCACACAGAAGTGCGAGTACTCGTCGATGAACGTGACAAAGTAGCGTTTGCCACTGAATGTCGACGTCTGCATGGGACCACACACATCACTGTGAACAATTTCCAGCAGTTTCTTGGCGTGGATGGGTGACTTGGACATGTAGCTCACTCGCGTTTGCTTGCCGAGTGCACATCCGTCGCACAGCTCCCACTGTTTCACCGACGTCATATTGATGCCCGCACCGTAGTTCTTTTTGACGATGGCGTCTAGACCGCCATGGCCAAGGTGACCAAGTCGAAGATGCCAGAGGTACGATGTGGTGTCCCCTTTGCGATCCTTCGAGCTTGCCGCATTGGCCTCGTCGGGCGCAACTGGTGTCATGCACAGCTTGAACAGCCCTTTGCCTTCACGCGCGCCGAGCTTCCAGTTGAGGCCCTTTGCTTCCGCAAAACACTCATCCGTCTCGAACGTCACGGGACCAACATCCTTGGTGAAGCGACCAACCGAGAAGAGGTTGCGTGACAGCTTGGGAATGTGCCACACATTCGTGAGCACACCCTTCTTGGTCCCCCGTGGAGTCTTCATGGACATCACGATGTCGCCGGTCCCCACCGCCTGAGCCACACCATTGTCCGCGAGATGCACGTCCACCGGAGACATTTTCTTGTAGTTCTTCATGTACTCCTTCGAGTACGTCATGTGCTGTGTCGCACCCGAGTCGACCAGCCACTTGTCATTTGACTTGGTGGTCTTGCTCGCACCACCAACCAAGAAGAGAAAGTCGCCCGATTCTTCTTCATCGCGCGCGACGTTTGCTCGTTGCGGCCTCTGCCGCTCCGCATTCTCCCGAATCCTCACCGGACACTTGGCGATCCAATGTCCTTGTTCGCCGCAGTAGTGACACGCGCGTGTCTTTGGCGCCTGTCGTCCCTTTCGCTTCCCGCTGTCACTCGTCATGAACGCTTGACCGTGCGCGGCGCCGTCCGCACCGCCACCTTGCTCTTTGCGCTTCATGTCCTCGTGCAGCAGCCGAGCCGTCACGAGTTCCCACGATAGTGAGTCAGCTCTCGACTCCAACGCCGTGATGAGGAACTGGTACGACTCGCTTAGACTTGCCAGAAGCGTGATCACCAAGTCGTCCTCGCTGACCGGAGCGCCCACTGCGTCGAGCTGTTCCGCCAGCGTCTTGATCTTGTTGATGTGCTCCAGCACATCATCACCTTCTTCCATCATCGTGGTGAAGAAACGTCGACGAAGGAAGAGCTTGTTCGCCAAACTCTTCTTCTCGAAGTGTCCTTCCAGCCTTGACCAGGCATCATGCGCACCATTCGCCGACCGAACCAACGGCAGCTGCGAATCCTCCATCGCGAGACAGATAATCGCCAGCGCCTTGCGCGACTTCCGCTTGAACGTCGCTTGGTCCAACGCGGTAGCGCAGTGCTCCATCTTCAGTTCGCCACTGACGACTTCCCACAGGTCGCGCTCTTCCAGCACCATCTGCATCTTGAACTTCCACGTGTGAAAGTTGGTTCCGTCGAACTTGTTGATGCGGGCGGTCGTTGAAGTGGCGTCCATGGCGTAGGCGTAGTCTTGGGCAGGGTCTGCGGGGCTTGGGCTCATAATCAAAAGGAAGGTCGTTTGTGCACTAGATGATAAAATGCAAAGTGATTGATTTATTGGAGCTTACTCTGTCTTACGTCCTAGTCTGCATTCAATCATGTGGTGCATCCAATCACCAACACTGGACTCGTCCAATCATCCTGTTCGTCCAATCATCTGTTTGCGCATACATCCGTTTGCGCAATTGACTTACCGTAAACATCGCGGGTTTTACTGGTATGCCGAAGCTGGACGAGACGCCTTCTTGACAACAATAACCACCTGCCCCGCCTCGATGGCATAAAGTCGATACGCCTTGGATACTTCTTCGTAGCCCAGGAACAATCCGGCGCGAGCCTTCGGATCCCACTTGAGCCGTTTCTCCTTCGGAGTTAAAATGAAAGCTCTACAGCCGAAGACGCGCATGTGTTTCACACTCGGCGCGGACTTGTACACAATCTCGAGCGGAGTCTTGCACTCGATCTTTGGTGACGGCAGGCGGTTTTTCACGTAGATGGCCGTCATCGCCGCTTTACCCCAGAAACACTTGTCCAGCTTGGCATGATGCAGCATGCTGCGGCCGATCGTGACGATGGTGCGGATGGCCCGCTCTGCCGTGCCGTTAGTCTGGTGCGCGTACGGAACCGTGGTTTGTTGATCGATGCCTTCGTCTTCGTAGAAATCTTTGAGCGAGTTGGTCGCACATTCACGAGCTCCGTCGTGTCGCACGAACTTGACCTTCTTGCCAAACTGCTTCTGCACCTTCGTGATGTACGTCTTGATGCAGTCTTCGCTTTCTGATTTGGCACGCAGACAGAAACCCTTCATGCATCCGCTGGCTTCGTCCACGATCAGTAGCAAATACTTGCTGCCACCAAGCGAGGACTTCTCCATGGGTCCGCAAATGTCGAAGTGAAGCAACTCGAAGGTGTCGTAACGACGCTTGTCACGGTTGCTAGGAAATGGTTTTTGGACCATCTTGCCTTGCTGGTAGCCGCGACACAGACTTGGTCCGCTAGGCTTGGAAGGTGCTTTCGCGTCCTTGATCATTTTGCTGTCGACCATCTTGCGAAGCACCTCGACTGGAGCGTGACCCATACGCGCATGCAGGTCGACCGGCCTTCCAGTTGTCGCCGCATTTGCTGATCGAAGAGGCGTGCGAAGCCAGATGAGGCCATCTACGAGATCCGCCGATGCCACCACTTGATTCGAGTCCTTGCGTGAGATGTGCATCTCGGTGCCATCGAACACCACCTGGAACTTTCCGCTCTTGTTGATCTGCGGTACTGAAAGCAGATTCTTGCTCATGTTAGGCACATAGAGCGCGTTCTTGATCTCGATCTCGCGCTCGGCGCCGTTGGGCAGGACCACTCTTTCCACGATGGTCCCCACACCCTTGATAGCCGCCTTGTTCCCGTCGACCACCGAAAGTTCGCCTTCATCGCGCTCGATGAGATTGGCGAACTTGGACTTGTCGTTACAGATGTGGTGTGTGGCACCACTGTCGACCGCCCACATTCCAGACACATTCTTGTTCGTTAAGACTCCACATTCCAGGGAAACCGCGAACGCTACTCGATCGTAGTCGTAGTCGTCGTCGCCGTCGTTTCGCCACTGAATGTTGTTAGCTCCGCGTCCACGGCCGTTGCCGCCGCGTCGAGCACCTCGACCCTCATCCTTCTGCTTGGTCCAGCACTTGTCAATCATGTGCCCCAATTTCCCGCAGTACGTGCATTGGCGAGACTCTCGGTCGGTGTTAAACGCCTTGGCCGCGTTTTCAGTCTTCACCGTCGCCGTCTTCTCACCTTGTCGCTTGATGTGCTCGTTTGTGAGCACTTTTACAACGTCTTGCGACCGCAGCTCTGCGTTGCTCATCTCCAGATTGAGCACGACGTTCTCGTAGCTCTTGGGGAGACTTCGCAGTAAGCAGATCGCCACGTCCTCGTCCTCCATCTTGGCGCCGATGCTGCTGAGCTTGGCGCTGATGTTGAGGACCTCGTTGCAATGATGCAAGACATTGCCGCCTTCCGACATCTCCATGCTCAAGGG
>NW_003307400.1:0-7724 GCF_000142945.1 Phytophthora infestans T30-4
CTTCTACTAACCAACTCAATAATAAAGACTTACATCGCTGCTGCCATCGCCGCCTGCGCTCTCACCGCCACCAACGTCGCCGCTGACGGAGCCACTAGCGGAGATTGACAAACCGAAAGAATAACGTTAGCATTAGCCCGCTCAAAAAACCATCATCTGCTTCTCCACTTCTTCTACTAACCAACTCAATAATAAAGACTTACATCGCTGCTGCCATCGCCGCCTGCGCTCTCACCGCCACCAACGTCGCCGCTGACGGAGCCACTGGCGCAAATTGACAAACCGAAAGAATAACGTTAGCATTAGCCCGCTCAAAAAACCATCATCTGCTTCTCCACTTCTTCTACTAACCAACTCAATAATAAAGACTTACATCGCTGCTGCCATCGCCGCCTGCGCTCTCACCGCCACCAACGTCGCCGCTGACGGAGCCACTGGCGCAGATTGACAAACCGAAAGAATAACGTCTTTTTGCTTTTTCCAGTCTAATCACATACTAAGTACGATATTTTGGATGTTGTCCGAACGTTGACCCATTTACGTTACGCTCACGCAATTAATCCTGTGTGGGCTGTCCATTACTCATTCTGAGGTATTCCCAATATAACGTTGCATTAACGCTGCTCCCCATGTGCCAGCTTTTAAAATGAAAGCTAGGCGCGGGAGCCAGTCTGGTCGGGAAAGCGCGGGAGATTCGAAATCCAAAATGTGATTGGCATAGAGGGGGTATTTTTTGGGGGTAGGCTGTAGTATAATTTGAAATGGTTATCTTTTTCCGAGCGGAGGTAGTACGTAGTACTACTGTAGTAGTATTTTTGTAACGGGGTTACATGGTGTGGAGCACACAGGGGTACGAAGTACCCGGAGAGTTAACAAACTCTCAGTACATAAGTTGGAGAGTTAACAAGGTCTCTCAGTACGTTGGCTGAAAGCCACACGTTATGCATTTGATTTGGTTTAACTATGCTAGATAGTTAAAGAGATACATTTACCCCTAGGCGGCTTGGCCGCAATAATAGTAAATAAAACACTTCTGGTTTTGAAGCATAAAAGTTAAGGTGTTAACTTTGAGCCCTGGTCTTGGGCTGTAAGTGTCCTTTGGATAAGGAACTTAGTATCAGTGACTCTTTGAGTCAAACGTCTTCCTCTGACGCTAAAGCTACGGCAGCCCCGCTGCACTTGGTAGCACTTGTAGTCAATCCCGCTCCTGAGTCGGTTGACTATATCCTCTGCGAGGATGGAACACCCCGTGTTCGCGAATTTGCCCCCGGCGCAGCAGGACGCGCTTACTAAGCTTATGGCCTTGCTTGGCCCGGAGGGCGTGGCTCATCTTGCATCGCAAGGTCCAGAGGCGGTCACTGCCAGGCTGGAATCGTTCTCCCGCTACGAGAACGCGCTCTTGGAGCATGTCCAAGAGAAGATGAGCGCCGCAACGGCGGCGGCGTCGATGACGCGTGAAGAGTCCATGAGACTGAAACCGCTCATGGTGAGCGTAAAAACCTTCGAGGGGAAGGATGGAGAGAATCTCCTTCTCTGGACCCGTGAGGTCGAGATGGCCATGGGATCGGCCCTGCTCCAGTCTGAGCATCAGCGCGTGGCGCTGGCTATCTCCAGGCTTGGATGTCGCGCTCGCGAATGGGCACTAACGTGCGGCACGTCTGTTGACGCTGCATTTCCCACTTGGGATCAGCTTAAGCAACAGCTTTCGCGCGTGTTCGCGCCGCCTAATCAGGCGTACCGTATCCGGTCAAAGATCCTTGCCATCCGCCAGGGAAAGATGGATTTATTGGACTATGTCCAAGAGTTGAGAACTCTTATCGTCGGAATGGCGGCGGACCCTCTTCCGGAACTGGTCAGCGTGACCGTGTTCATGGAGGGACTTCGTGTGAGCGCAGCTCGAACGGAAGTGTTCCGTGTACACCCTAACTCTTTTGAAGAGGCGGTGGATGTGGCATTGAATGCCGAGCACAACTTCAGGTCGGCGCGACCTGGTTGGACCGCTGGTAGCGCAAGCTCTTCGAGCGGTCCAGAGCCGATAGACCTCAGCTATGCTGAAGATGAAGAAGCGGAGCTTCTTGCTGCGGAGCAGCGCGCCGGCATCCGCCGATGCTTTGTGTGCAATAGCACTAAGCACTTGAGGGCCTATTGCCCTCTGCGCAAGAAGCGCGAGGCTCCGGCGAGCCAACCCTCCGGGTCATCGCCGGGAAACGGCAACTCCCAGTAGGCGCGGGGCGGCCTACTGGGGAAGAACTGAGTTCTGTTGTGCCTCGAAGAGGTAGAGGGCAACGGGGCTCAGCCCCGAAGAGAGCTGACCTCTCTTACGAGAAGAGTGTGTGCAAGCCGGGCTTGCTGGTCGTTCAAGCGAACGTGAAGGGCTTTGCAAAGCCCATGGAGAGTCTTGATTGACTCGGGAGCCTCGGGCAACTACGCCCGTCGCTCCACCCTGGAAGGGAGTCAGCTGTATGCTGAGGCACTGGAAGTGCCAACGAGAGATACGATCTCTGTCCGTCTCGCGACGGGGACACTGGTAACTGTGTCGAAGGTCTCTGTCGACCTTGGAGTGAAGTTTGAGAGCTTCGATAGCGTGGAACGCTGTTTGGTCTTAGACCTGGATGCGAGGTATGACCTCATCCTTGGCATGGCATGGATGGAACGTCATGAGCCATGGATCGACTGGAAGTCGAAAACGCTGGGTGCGTCGCACCCTGCTCCTAGTGGAGCTTTGGTGAGTCATGAACCCACCTCTGCTAGGAAGCAGAAGCGCTTGTGGCGCGAGCACGAGGCCGAGGCGGCCGTAGTGCTGGACATTGGTATGTCCGAAATTGTTAGCAACGAGGTTGCTGTTTGCCCTGAGGGCGTACGTGGTGCGGCACGTTATCCGCGGAGCGGTGCAGGTCAGGTCAATGACCAACTGCTGGGTCCTGGTGAGGACGAGCGCGGAGTGGCGCGTAATCCACTGAGTGGTACGAATCTGGTCGATGACCTACCGCTGCGTGATCCGAGGGTCGCGGTCGACTGCGAGTCGAGGCATCATGGGCGTGGCCCAGGAGATGCAGGTGAAGTGACACCTAGTTCACTGTGTGAAGGTCAAGAACCTCTTGGCTTTCAGCCGAGTGTCTTGCGAGACACTGTATCCTCTTCGAGGAGTGATGGTGCTGCTGTACCCGGTGGTGGTGACGGAGATGTCGCCACACCGCCCTCATCCGGCCGGGCTTGGTCGCGGAGGGAGAGGAGAAGAAGACGCAGGGCGTCTGTGGCGTCTTCGACGTCGGACGATGTGTCCAACGTGACGAGCGGTGATGCTCCACGTGATTGCTGTGAACAGCTGTATACACTCGTGAACGGAGTGACGGGGGAGGTAGAAGGCGATATCAGCCTTGATACTCTGCCCGCTGCAGATGCTCTGCTACAGCTGGACGAGATGTCCATTGCCGAGTTCGGCGAAGCCTTAAAGGCAGGCGAGCTAGCCGAGGTGGTCTTGCTGGGACCTGAGGAGGAGTTGAACTCCTCATCCGTCGTGGACGACGCGGTCCTAGAGGACACCAAGAAGGCGCTCAGCGCAAGAAGTGGATCGGCGATCCTCAAAGATCCTTCGGATCCCTTCTACCCGGTGGTGAAGGAGTATGGAGACGTTGTCTCGAAAGACCCACCGACGGGTCTGCCTCCGGATCGAGGCGTGTGTCATGAGATTGACCTGGTTCCTGGAACCAAATACTGCGTAACAAGGCAATGGCCTTTGCCGAGAGAGCAGTGTGACGTCATTGACGCATTCTTCCGTGCGAAGCACGAGGCAGGGATGGTGCGTGAGAGTAAGTCTCCGCACTCGACACCCACGTTCTGTGTCAGAAAGCCGAGCGGCAAGTGGCGCAATGTTCATGCTTTTAACAAGCTGAATGCGGCCACTATCCCGGCGCAAACGCCGATTTCTCGCAAGGATGTTCTGCAGAACAACATGGTAGGCTGTACGTTGTACAGCGCGCTCGACTTGGTCGATGGCTACTACCAATTGCTCATGAGCGCGAGCGACATTCCGCTGACAGCGGTGAGTACTCCGAGCGGTATGCACTGGGAGTGGCTGGTGATGCCCCAGGGGCTGTCGAACGCACCAGCAGCGTTCAATCGTCTTGTGACGCAGTTGTTTAGGCCCCACCGGGCGTACGCTCAAACGTACTTTGACGATATATTCGTCCATAGTCGTGCCGAGCACGGAAAGTCAGACGTGGATAACCACATTGACCACTTGCGAGCGGTGCTCGAGTGCATGCGCACTAATAAGTTGTATGCCAACTTGGACAAGTGCGTCTTTGGCGCGGAGGAGATACCTTACCTCGGGTGCTTCATTGGGCAGCGTGGCTTACGGGCATATCCTGCCAAAGTCAAGGCCATCGTGAACTGGCCGGTTCCCAAGAACCAAAAAGACTTACGCAAGTGGCTAGGCTTAGCCAATTACTTGCACAAGTACAGTGCGAACTACGCGGAGATGGCTCGGCCATTATCAGATCTCCTTAAGAAGGACGCACCATGGTGCTGGAACGTCGAGCACGACGGAGCCTTTGAGGCTGTGAAGGAGAGCCTCCTCCAGGTTCCGATCTTTGCGCTCCCGGACCCGGATAGTCCGTTTAGCGTCGTCTGTGACGCCTCCGATTTTGCAATCGGTTGTGCTTTACTACAAGCAGACGCGGAAGGGCGTGAACGCGTGATCGCGTTTGAGTCTCGCCAGCTCAAAGCTGCAGAGAAGAACTATCCAGTTCATGACAAAGAGCTACTTGCAATGAAGTACACCTGCTAGGCTCTAAGCCTTTTGTGATCTTTACTGATCATGCGTCGTTACGCACTGCGACACAGTCGCCTCATCTCTCTCAGAGAATGGCAAGATGGCTTTCCTTCTTTGCCGAGTATAACTTCGAGGTGAAGTACAAGCCGGGGCGGCTTAATGTAGTGGCCGATGCGCTCTCGCGCAGGCCGGACTACGAGTTGGCTCATGTCACGACAGTGACGTCGTCAGTGCCTGACTTGATACGCGGAGCGTATGCACAAGACGACATGTGCGTAGCGCTGCTACGGGTTCTTGGGAGCGAAGAGTTTAAGGACTCTGACAAGGAATTGTCTGGGCGCTTACGCGCGAGGCTGCATCGATACTCACTCGATGGCGGCCTGCTGTACTACAGCACCGACTCTGAGGATAACCCTCGTGTAGTCGTTCCTCATGATGAGGATCTAAAGTATCGAATCCTCTACGAGGTTCATGATACGCCCGTGGGCGGGCACTTAGGTCGGGAGAAGACCTATGGCTCGGTGAGCTCGATGTACTGGTGGCCCAAGATGTATAAGTGGGTCGGCACCTATGTACGCACGTGTGAGACGTGTCAACGGACAAAGTCCGCGCCGAGCACGGCAGCGCCATTGATGAGTTTGCCTGTCCCCAAGGGATGCTGGGAGTCCATGAGTATGGACTTTGTGTTTGGCCTTTCCAAGGATAAGGCGGGAAACACGGGTATAGTGGTCTTTGTAGACCGATTGAGGAAGATGGCTCATTTAGCGACAGTGCCGGACACCATTGATGGTGAAGGTACAGCTTTGCTGTTTTTAGACCGAGTCTTTCGCCAATATGGCTTGCCTGAGGCAATTGTCTCGGATCGAGACCCGCGCTTCACCGCGAAGTTCTGGACGTCCCTCTTCAGAGTGCTCGGCACTCGTTTGGACATGTCCACAGCGGACCATCCGCAGACCGATGGTCAAACCGAACGCGTGAATCGCGTTGTGGAGGATACCCTCCGAAGCGTATGCGCTGAGGCGCCAAAACGCTGGAGCCAGATGCTCCCACTCGTTGAGTTCGCATTAAATAATGCAGTGCACGCCTCGACAGGCTACACTCCGTTCTATGTGAACGGCTTGGTTAACCCTCGCGTCCCACTGACGTCGCCACGCAGTGGCTCAGGGCTTGATGGGGGAGGGATAGCCGAGCGGCTAGCTGATGTCAGCCCTGTTGCGGTTCGCAAGCAAGTCGATGACTTTGTCTCTTTGAGACTGAGCGTAATGCGTCAAGTACGCGACGCTATGGCTGAAAGCCAAGACACGCAGAAGGAACATGCAGATGCCAAGGGCAGAAGCAATGTTGAGAGGTTTGAGGTCGGAGACCAAGTTTTATTAAACGCTAAAAACCTGCATACGCATGCAGTGTCTGCAGTCTTCAAAACGAAGTTAAGACTTCGGTTCATAGGACCGTTTAAGGTCGTGGCCAGGAAGGGCCTAGCGTATACGCTCAACCTTCCAAAGAAGATGCGCACGCATCCGGTCTTCTATGTCGGCTTGCTTAACCATATTAAGACCCTGCTCAGGTGAGCGCGGAGGCGTTGGCACCAATGGTGGCTGGACCACGGACAGCTGCAGGGCAGCAAGTGGTGGAGCCACGGGAGGCTGAACGGCAGCAAGTGGTGGATCCACAGATGGCTGATCAACAGCATGTGGCAGAGCCACAGGTCGCGGAGAGAAGTGCTCGAGATGCAGGAGCAAGGCAAGCTGAACGTTCAGCCGAGCGACTGGACGCTCAAGGTCCGAGACCTGGTTGTGAGTCTACAGTGGTGGCTCTAACCTATCCACAAGGTGGATCATCTCTTCGAGATCGACCGATGGGCGGTGAACGTGAACGTTCGCGTCGTGGACGCCGGCGTCGTATGGACGCAGACGCCGTTCCGGCAAGTGCTGACTCTCCCCGCGAGAGCCCAGCTGAGGCAAGGCCTCCTCCTGCTCTGCTCGATGAGCATGGTGAGCTCCACTTTCACGTGGAACGCCTTGTGGCGTGGCGTAGACGCCAGGGTCGTACCCAGTACTTAGTGAAGTGGAGGGGTTACCCTCACTCACAGAACTCATGGGAGTTTGAGGTTATCCTCCGGCAAGATTGCCCTGACGTCGTTGACGCTTACGACCGGGCACATCATGTGCCGAAGCGCCACCATGGCGTGCGACAGCGTCGCCAGGCGCTGGGCGCCTCCCACTAGAGTGGGGAGCGATGAGGTCAGTAGTTGAGCTCAGGCTCTGACCAGTGGCTGTAGCAGCCAGCTCGTACGTATGAGCGGTGCTCGCAGCGGGAGCAGGAGGTGGAGAGACCTCGTAGTGTTAGGGACATGGTCCCAAAGGAAGCAGGTGCTTCGTGTTGTGCTGAACAAGGTTCAGGCACAAGCGTCTCGATAGACGCATAGTTGTTTTGAAACAACTTGCTCGATGAGCATGATCCAAATGTGGATACGCTGTAACAGCGAAAGTGGTGTCCCGGACGGGGATCGAACCACTGGCCTTTGGCTTGACAGGCCGGAGCTCTACCTTTGAGCTATAAGGTCGATGCCCGTACGTCAGTCCGAGAACGGACTACTCATGGTATGAGAGGGCTGCGCCCGGGTGGATTTGAACCACCGACCTGTGGCTTTCAAAGCCAGCGCTCGACCACTGAGCTGAAAGGGCGTTGCCCTTAAGCTTGTCCATTCAAGGACAACCGTTCATGGAACGAGAGGGCTGTGCCCTGGCGGGCTCGAACCACCGACCTGTGGCTTCCAAAGCCAACGCTCGACCACTGAGCTAAAAGCGGATTGCTCTTAAGCTTGTCCAAGCGTGAACAATCGTTCATGGAACGACAGAGCTGTGCCCTGGTGGGTTCGAACCACCGACCTGTGGCTCTCAAAGCACAGACGCTCAACCATTGAGCTAAAAGGGTGTTGCCCTAAGCTTGA
>NW_003307401.1:0-7727 GCF_000142945.1 Phytophthora infestans T30-4
GACAGGGTTGCTGTTCTCCATGCCAAACTTCTCCAGGATGTCCTTCGCAAACTTGGTCTGACGCACCGACACTTTTCCTGAAGTCGCATCTTGATCGATCTCCATACCGAGGAAGTACTTGAGGCAACCCAAGTCCGTCATGTCGAAGCGTTCACTTAAGGCCTTCTTCGTCGACTTGAGCAGCTCGTCGTTGTTACTGGCGAGGACCAGATCATCGACGTAGAGAGCCACGAAGATCATGTCTTGGTCATCCCACTTGACGTAGATGCAGTGATCGGTTTCACACTTCTTAAACCCCAGCTCCAGCATGAACTTGTCAATGGTCTGGTTCCACATTCGTGGCGACTGCTTAAGACCGTAGAGCGAGCGCTTGAGATGGCAGACATAGTCAGGATGTTCTTCATCCGTGTAACCATCCGGTTGCACCATGTAGATATCTTCGTCAAGCAGCCCGTTTAGGAACGCCGTCTTGACATCCATCTGGTGCACCGTCAGATTGTACTTGGCCGCCAGACTGAGCAGGATCCTGATCGACGTGAACTTGGCGACTGGCGCGAAGGTTTCTTCGTAGTCAATGCCGTACTTCTGCGAAAATCCCTTGGCCACGAGTCGTGCCTTGAACCGCTCGATCTCTCTCGCTTGGTTCTCCTTGATGCGAAACACCCAACGACAACCGATTGCCTTTCGACCTTGGGGCAATGGCACCAACGACCATGTCTTGTTCTTGCGAAGAGAGTCGACTTCTGAGTTGCACGCTTCCTTCCACTTGGCCGCGTTGCTGGATTCCATCGCCGACTTGAACGTAGTCGGCATTTCTCCCACTGAATCCACAACGTAGGCCGCTTCGAAATCTTCTTCTCGACCACTTGCGACCGCTGACATCTCCTCCAGCGTCTGCGGCCGACTCTGTCGCTTGCTCCGCGGGATCTCTACCGCTTCCTCCAACGACTGCGTTCGCTGGTGTCGCTTGCTACCGGGCTCAAATTCTTGACGCGGCGCAGTGTCTCCCATCGTCTCATCCTCGGACGATGCTTCTTGATCCGTCACTTCTTCTTCTTGAAGCTCCACGATGTCATCTTCAACGTGGCTGCGTCTCCCTTCGTCGAAGACGTCTTCCATGAACTGCGCATCGCGGCTTACTAGCACACGACCGCTCTTGATCTCTTCGAAACGATACGCTTTCTCGTGTTCCGAGTACCCCAGAAACCGACACTTCACTGCTCGAGCGTCCAACTTGGTGCGTTTTTGCTTCGGAACCGTCACATACGCATGGCAACCGAACACCTTCAGGTTCGCCAGCAGTGGTTTCTTACCGGTCCATACTTGGTGCGGTGACTTGTCATGGCTGATGGCACGTGTGGGACACCGGTTACGTAGAAACGTAGCGGTCATTACCGCTTCACCCCAATACGACTTAGCCAAACCAGCATGCTCCAACATGCAGCGCGCACATTCCACCAGCGTCCGGTTCATCCGCTCGGCGACACCGTTTAGTTGAGGCGTGTACGGAGGCGTAAACTTCTGCACGATACCACGACGCTTGCAGAACTTAGCCATCTCGCCCGACGTGTACTCGCCACCGTTGTCACTACGAAGCGTCTTGACGACTTTGCCGGTCTGTGTTTCCGCAAATGCGACAAACTCAGCAAACTTGTCGGCCACTTCTGACTTGTTCCGGAGCAAATATCCCACACAGAAGTGCGAGTACTCGTCGATGAACGTGACATAGTAGCGTTTGCCACTGAATGTCGACGTCTGCATGGGACCACACACATCACTGTGAACGATTTCCAGCAGTTTCTTGGCGTGGTTGGGTGACCCCGCGATGTTTACGGTAAGTCAATTGCGCAAACGGATGTATGCGCAAACAGATGATTGAACGAACAGATGATTGGACGAGTCCATGATTGGATGCACCACATGATTGGATGCAGACTAGGACGTAAGACAGAGTAAGCTCCAATAAATCAATCACTTTGCATTTTATCATCTAGTGCACAAACGACCTTCCTTTTGGTTATGAGCCCAAGCCCCGCAGACTCTGCCCAAGACTACGCCTACACCATGGACGCCACTTCAACGACCGCCCGCATCAACAAGTTCGACGGAACCAACTTTCACACGTGGAAGTTTAAGATGCAGATGGTGCTGGAAGAGCGCGACCTGTGGGAAGTCGTCAGTGGCGAACTGAAGATGGAGCACTGCGCTACAGCGTTGGACCAAGCGACGTTCAAGCGGAAGTCGCGCAAGGCGCTGGCGATTATCTGTCTCGCGATGGAGGATTCGCAGCTGCCGTTGGTTCGGTCGGCGAATAGTGCGCATGATGCCTAGTCAAGTCTGAGAGGACACTTCGAGAAGAAGAGTTCGGCGAATAAGCTCTTCCTTCGTCGACGATTTCTTCACCACGATGATGGAGAATGGTGATGATGTGCTGAAGCACATTCAACTAGGATCAAGACGCTTGACGGAACAGCTCGACGCAGTGAACGCTCCGGTCAGCGAGGACGACTTGGTGATCACGCTTCTGGCAAGTCTAAGCGAGTCGTACCAGTTCCTCATCACGGCGTTGGAGTCGAGAGCTGACTCACTGTCGTGGGAACTAGTGACGGCTCGGCTGCTGCATGAGGACATGAAGCGCAAAGAGCAAGGCGGCGGGGCGGACGGCGTCGCGCACGGTCAAGCGTTCATGACGAGTGAAAACGGTAAGCGTAAGGGACGACAGGCGCCAAAGACAAGCGCGTGTCACTACTGCGGCGAACAAGGACATTGGATCGCCAAGTGTCCGGTGAGGATTCGTGAAAATGCGGAGCGACAGAGGCCGCAACGAGCAAACGTCGCGCGCGATGAAGAAGAATCGGGCGAGTTTCTCTTCTTGGCTGGTGGTGGGAGCAAAACCACTAAGTCAAGTGACAAGTGGCTGGTCGACTCGGGTGCGACGCAGCACATGACGTACTCGAAGGAGTACATGAAGAACTACAAGAAGATGTCTCCGGTGGACGTACATCTCGCGGACGATGGTGTGGTTCAGGCAGTCGGGACCGGCGATATCGTGATGTCCATGAAGACTCCACGGGGGACCAAGAAGGGTGTGCTCACGAATGTGTGGCACATTCCTAAGCTGTCACGCAACCTCTTCTCGGTTGGTCGCTTCACCAAGGATGTTGGTCCCGTGACGTTCGAGACGGATGGGTGTTTTGCGGAAGCAAAGGGTCTCAACTGGAAGCTCGGCGCGCGTGAAGGCAAAGGGCTGTTCAAGCTGTGCATGACACCAGTTGTGCCCGACGAGGCCAATGCGGCAAGCTCGAAGGATCGCAAAGGGGACACCACATCGTACCTCTGGCATCTTCGACTTGGTCACATTGGCCATTGCGGTCTAGACGCCATCGTCAAAAAGGACTACGGTGCAGGCATCAACATGACGTCGGTGAAACAGTGGGAGCTGTGCGACGGATGTGCACTCGGCAAGCAAACGCGAGTGAGCTACATGTCCAAGTCACCCAACCACGCCAAGAAACTGCTGGAAATCGTTCACAGTGATGTGTGTGGTCCCATGCAGACGTCGACATTCAGTGGCAAACGCTACTTTGTCACGTTCATCGACGAGTACTCGCACTTCTGTGTGGTGTATTTGCTCCGGAACAAGTCAGAAGTGGCCGACAAGTTTGCTGAGTTTGTCGCATTTGCGGAAACACAGACCGGCAAAGTCGTCAAGACGCTTCGTAGTGACAACGGTGGCGAGTACACGTCGGGCGAGATGGCTAAGTTCTGCAAGCGTCGTGGTATCGTGCAGAAGTTTACACCTCCGTACACGCCTCAACTAAACGGTGTCGCCGAGCGGATGAACCGGACGCTGGTGGAATGTGCGCGCTGCATGTTGGAGCATGGTTTGGCCAGGTCGTATTGGGGTGAAGCGGTAATGACTGCTGCGTTTCTACGTAACCGGTGTCCCACACGTGCCATCAGCCATGACAAGTCACCGCACCAAGTATGGACCGGTAAGAAACAAAAGGAAGGTCGTTTGTGCACTAGATGATAAAATGCAAAGTGATTGATTTATTGGAGCTTTCTCTGTCTTACGTCTTAGTCTGCATCCAATCATTTGGTGCATCCAATCATGGACTCGTCCAATCATCCTGTTCGTCCAATCATCTGTTTGCGCATACATCCGTTTGCGCAATTGACTTACCGTAAACATCGCGGGGTCCATGGAAACCGGTTTTACTGGTATGCCGAAGCTGGACGAGACGCCTTCTTGACAACACTCCCAGTCGACTCGACCGCGCTTGGTGGCTTGATACCCAGCTTGTTGCGAAGATATTCGAACTGCACCGCGGTGATCGGCTTGGTCATCAGATCCGCCTTCATGTCCTTCGTCGAGCAGTACTGCAACACCACTTGGCCATCTTCAACCTTCTCGCGCACGAAGTGGTAGCGAATGTCGATGTGCTTGGTGCGCTTGTGAAACTCGGGGTTCTTGGCCAGCGCAATCGACCCTTGATTGTCCTCGAAAATCATGACAGAATCCTCGTTCTTCATTTCGCCGAGTTCACACGGAATGTCTTGAGCCAGATCGCTTCTTGAGCAGCTTCCGTTAACGCCATGTACTACGCCTCCGTCGATGACAGCGCCACCGTGCGCTGCTTCTTGCTTCTCCAACTAATGCATCCGCCATTCATCATGAGCGCGTAGCCGCTTGTACTGCGTCGAGTCTCGACGTCACCAGCCCAATCCGCATCCGAGTAGCCTTGGAGTCCTTCTTCACTTGTTTCTTGAAACTCGATGCCGTGCGTCTTCGTACCTTGAATGTAGCGGAAGATGCGCTTGAGTGCTTGCCAGTGTGTGGGACACGGGTCCGCCGCGAACTGGCTGAAAACTCCCACTGCAGCAGCGAGGTCCGGGCGAGTTCCAACCATGAGGTACATCAGGCAGCCGACAGCATTGCGATAAGGCACCTTGACCATGGTCTCTTCATGGTTGCATCCTCCTTCGCACATGGCCTTGGTCAACTTGATTCCTGGGTCTTGAGGGGTCTTGACAGGGTTGCTGTTCTCCATGCCAAACTTCTCCAGGATGTCCTTCGCAAACTTGGTCTGACGCACCGACACTTTTCCTGAAGTCGCATCTTGATCGATCTCCATACCGAGGAAGTACTTGAGGCAACCCAAGTCCGTCATGTCGAAGCGTTCACTTAAGGCCTTCTTCGTCGACTTGAGCAGCTCGTCGTTGTTACTGGCGAGGACCAGATCATCGACGTAGAGAGCCACGAAGATCATGTCTTGGTCATCCCACTTGACGTAGATGCAGTGATCGGTTTCACACTTCTTAAACCCCAGCTCCAGCATGAACTTGTCAATGGTCTGGTTCCACATTCGTGGCGACTGCTTAAGACCGTAGAGCGAGCGCTTGAGATGGCAGACATAGTCAGGATGTTCTTCATCCGTGTAACCATCCGGTTGCACCATGTAGATATCTTCGTCAAGCAGCCCGTTTAGGAACGCCGTCTTGACATCCATCTGGTGCACCGTCAGATTGTACTTGGCCGCCAGACTGAGCAGGATCCTGATCGACGTGAACTTGGCGACTGGCGCGAAGGTTTCTTCGTAGTCAATGCCGTACTTCTGCGAAAATCCCTTGGCCACGAGTCGTGCCTTGAACCGCTCGATCTCTCTCGCTTGGTTCTCCTTGATGCGAAACACCCAACGACAACCGATTGCCTTTCGACCTTGGGGCAATGGCACCAACGACCATGTCTTGTTCTTGCGAAGAGAGTCGACTTCTGAGTTGCACGCTTCCTTCCACTTGGCCGCGTTGCTGGATTCCATCGCCGACTTGAACGTAGTCGGCATTTCTCCCACTGAATCCACAACGTAGGCCGCTTCGAAATCTTCTTCTCGACCACTTGCGACCGCTGACATCTCCTCCAGCGTCTGCGGCCGACTCTGTCGCTTGCTCCGCGGGATCTCTACCGCTTCCTCCAACGACTGCGTTCGCTGGTGTCGCTTGCTGCCGGACTCAAATTCTTGACGCGGCGCAGTGTCTCCCATCGTCTCATCCTCGGACGATGCTTCTTGATCCGTAACTTCTTCTTCTTGAAGCTCCACGATGTCATCTTCAACGTGGCTGCGTCTCCCTCCGTCGAAGACGTCTTCCATGAACTGCGCATCGCGGCTTACTAGCACACGACCGCTCTTGATCTCTTCGAAACGATACGCTTTCTCGTGTTCCGAGTACCCCAGAAACCGACACTTCACTGCTCGAGCGTCCAACTTGGTGCGTTTCTGCTTCGGAACCGTCACATACGCATGGCAACCGAACACCTTCAGGTTCGCCAGCAGTGGTTTCTGTTGTAAAGAAGGCGTCTCGTCCAGCTTCGGCATACCAGTAAAACCGGTTTCCAAGGACCCCGCGATGTTTACGGTAAGTCAATTGCGCAAACGGATGTATGCGCAAACAGATGATTGGACGAACAGGATGATTGGACGAGTCCATGATTGGATGCACCAAATGATTGGATGCAGACTAGGACGTAAGACAGAGTAAGCGCCAATAAATCAATCACTTTGCATTTTATCATCTAGTGCACAAACGACCTTTCTTTTGGTTATGAGCCCAAGCCCCGCAGACTCTGCTCAAGACTACGCCTACGCCATGGACGCCACTTCAACGACCGCCCGCATCAACAAGTTCGACGGAACCAACTTTCACACTTGGAAGTTCAAGATGCAGATGGTGCTGGAAGAGCGCGACCTATGGGAAGTCGTCAGTGGCGAACTGAAGATGGAGCACTGCGCTACCGCGTTGGACCAAGCGACGTTCAAGCGGAAGTCGCGCAAGGCGCTGGCGATTATCTGTCTCGCGATGGAGGATTCGCAGCTACCGTTGGTTCGGTCGGCGAATGGTGCGCATGATGCCTGGTCAAGGCTGGAAGGACACTTCGAAAAGAAGAGTTTGGCGAACAAGCTCTTCCTTCGTCGACGTTTCTTCACCACGATGATAGAAGAAGGTGATAATGTGCTGGAGCACATCAACAAGATCAAGACGCTGGCGGAGCAGCTCGACGCAGTGGGCGCTCCGGTCAGCGAGGACGACTTGGTGATCACGCTTCTGGCAAGTCTAAGCGAGTCGTACCAGTTCCTCATCACGGCGTTGGAGTCGAGAGCTGACTCACTGTCGTGGGAACTAGTGACGGCTCGGCTGCTGCATGAGGACATGAAGCGCAAAGAGCAAGGTGGCGGTGCGGACGGCGCCGCGCACGGTCAAGCGTTCATGACGAGTGACAACGGTAAGCGTAATAGACGACAGGCGCCAAAGACAAGCGCGTGTCACTACTGCGGCGAACAAGGACATTGGATCGCCAAGTGTCCGGTGAGGATTCGTGAAAATGCGGAGCGACAGAGGCCGCAACGAGCAAACGTCGCGCGCGATGAAGAAGAATCGGGCGAGTTTCTCTTCTTGGCTGGTGGTGGGAGCAAGTCCACTAAGTCAAGTGACAAGTGGCTGGTCGACTCGGGTGCGACGCAGCACATGACGTACTCGAAGGAGTACATGAAGAACTACAAGAAGATGTCTCCGGTGGACGTACATCTCGCGGACGATGGTGTGGTTCAGGCAGTCGGGACCGGCGATATCGTGATGTCCATGAAGACTCCACGGGGGACCAAGAAGGGTGTGCTCACGAATAGATAGTGGCACATTCCTAAGCTGTCACGCAACCTCTTCTCGGTTGG
>NW_003307402.1:0-7876 GCF_000142945.1 Phytophthora infestans T30-4
CCAGGCAGGGATTCACTTTGCCTGAGGTGGATTGGCCATGACGAGCGGCATCCTGTATTAGCCGACGATGGATCTGATATGGGTGACGTATGGGAAGGCAAGATCCACCACGGAAGGACACGGATCTACCCTCACCTGAGTTCACTTAAGGGGATATGGGATATACTATGTACGGGTGGATCGAGTGTGGATCTTATGAAGGAATGATGGAAGGTGTCATCTGAAGGTGGACCTGGTATCCACGACTAACGAGAAGTCAAGATCCACCGCGAGGTGTCCCAGATCCCATACTTCCGAGTCCGAATCCAAATTGGTAAGGATCTCACACGGAGGGACCTAGATCCAGGATATGGGGACAGTGGATGCAGTGGGTCTCGAACATCCGTGGGACAATGGAGATTACAGACGGTCGCAAGACGATGTTGGAGGATTGGAGAGCTCAGATCCATGACGAGTGTACACTTACAGTGAGGTGGATCCAAGCGACCTGGATCCGGATGAGTGTACGCATAATATGGCGCCCATAATGATTACTCCACGGATCCGGTGGATCTGAAGATAACACAGCTGGGATGATGGGTCAAGGGAAGAAGGGACATGCAGCCGAGCCTGGTAAGGGATTTAGCAGATGAAAGACATAGAAGGTAAAACTCCAGGCAGGTATAGGCTTAAATATCAATACAGAACCCAATTTGCACAGTATCACGCAAGTGCCTTCCTGCCCTCAAGAACCGGAACTACATTGGCCGTACGAGCTAGGAGAAGGTTGGGAATTGCGAATCTAGTGTTGGTAGTGATAACTGGATAATACATTGGCCAGATCCTACAACCTAGTGAGCTTTTCCTTTACTTGTGCAGATCCGACAGGTTAACCGAATTTACTACTTGGTCGGTTATACCCTAGAGGTTCTCAACTCTCAAGATCCCGTCACAGGAGGCGGCAAGTACGACGCAAAGGAACTACAAAGGCAAGGGAACACACCCGCAAGGCAACCCTACGGCCAGATCCACGATCTAGGCCCCGGATCCATAAGCTCGAATATTCGCTTAGGATTCGGAACCATCCACGGACGCAGAGTGAAGATTTTCCACTGCTGCTCCATCCCATCCCCGCGTCTCGCCAAGACACTCAAGCTTCACCACTTGAACGCTTCGGAAGTTACCGAGAGAGCAAGATCCCGCCCTACCGACGGGTACACAAGGTGAGGAAAGTTCAGCAGAACACGGATCATCGGGGGACCCCCTCCGTTAGTCGGTGTCTGGGCGCAGTTGGTAAGTTGGATCCAGCAATCTCGCAGATTTTGCTGATCCCGCTACACCACAGAAGTGCTTTCTCAAAAATAAGAGAATGGACCTAATAAGAAGTCACTATACCGAATCAGTGACAATTTCAAGTGATTAGAGAGGATTTTGATCGCCAGGCAGGGATTCACTTTGCCTGAGGTGGATTGGCCATGACGAGCGGCATCCTGTATTAGCCGACGATGGATCTGATATGGGTGACGTATGGGAAGGCAAGATCCACCACGGAAGGACACGGATCTACCCTCACCTGAGTTCACTTAAGGGGATATGGGATATACTATGTACGGGTGGATCGAGTGTGGATCTTATGAAGGAATGATGGAAGGTGTCATCTGAAGGTGGACCTGGTATCCACGACTAACGAGAAGTCAAGATCCACCGCGAGGTGTCCCAGATCCCATACTTCCGAGTCCGAATCCAAATTGGTAAGGATCTCACACGGAGGGACCTAGATCCAGGATATGGGGACAGTGGATGCAGTGGGTCTCGAACATCCGTGGGACAATGGAGATTACAGACGGTCGCAAGACGATGTTGGAGGATTGGAGAGCTCAGATCCATGACGAGTGTACACTTACAGTGAGGTGGATCCAAGCGACCTGGATCCGGATGAGTGTACGCATAATATGGCGCCCATAATGATTACTCCACGGATCCGGTGGATTTGAGAATAATACAGTTGGGATGATGGGTCAAGGAGAGAAAGGACATGCAGCCGGGCCTGTTAAGGGATTTAACAGGTGAAAGACATAGAAGGTAGAAATCCAGGCAGGTATAGGCTTAAGTATCAATACAGACTTCTATTTGAACAGTAACACGCAAGTGCCTTCCAGCCCTCAAGAACCGGAACTACATTGGCCTTACGAGCTAGGAGAAGGTTGGGAATTGCGAATCTAGTGTTGGTAGTGATAACTGGATAATACATTGGCCAGATCCTACAACCTAGTGAGCTTTTCCTTTACTTGTGCAGATCCGACAGGTTAACCGAATTTACTACTTGGCCGGGTTTACCTAAGAAGATCTCAACTTTTAAGATCCCGTCACAGGAGGCGGCAAGTACGACGCAAAGGGAACGCAAAGACAAGGGATCACACCCGCAAGGCAACCCTACGCCAGATCCACGATCTAGGCCCCGGATCTATAAGCTCGAACATTCGCTTAGGATACGGAACCATCCACGGACGCAGAGTGAAGATTTTCCACTGCTGCTCCATCCCATCCCCGCGTCTCGCCAAGACACTCAAGCTTCACCACTTGAACCCTTCGGAAGTTACCGAGAGCGCAAGATCCCGCCCTACCGACCGGTACACAAGGTGAGCAAAGTTCAGCAGAACACGGATCATCGGGGGACCCCCTCCGTTAGTCGGTGTCTGGGCGCAGTTGGTAAGTTGGATCCAGCAATCTCGCAGATTTTGCTGATCCCGCTACACCACAGCGGCGTCGTCGTCGACCGCGACCGTGACGTGGAGCTTTGCTACCCGCGTCTGGGGATGTCGCAGCGCCGACATCCGAGGCACTCGTGGCCTCGTGTGGTACTGTGGTACCCACACAGGAAGCGTTCTTGACGCCTTCCTCCTTAGTTAAGGTCTGGGCGACCGCGCGTGGCACTGTGTTACCCACACAGGTAGCGTATCCGACGTCTTTCTCTTCAGTTAAGGTCTGGGCGACCGTGTGTGGAACTCTGTAACCCACCTTGAACACACAATTGTCAGTGTTCGTGACAGGTGCAGCTGTCTGCGGAACTAAGTTACCCGCTTGTGGACCTAAGTTACCCACTTGGCCAGCGCCTCCTCTGGGCGCTGCCACCATCAAAGCAACCTTGGAGTCGTCATATACGTCGATGACATCCAAGCATCTGCCGGATGCTTTGGTACCCTGGCAACCCTTGCGGGCGCCCCGGGTCCTGACAGAGGTGGGGACATGACTCACCAATGCTCTGTCGGACTGCGCAGGCCGGCTGGCACCGATTGCCTTGTCTCGCCAGTCGATCCAGAGCTCGTGCTTCTCAAGCCAGGGTATGCCCAGGATCATATCATATGGATCCATGTCGAGAACAGTGAACTGTTCGAGGCTGTCAAAGTCTTCAAACTTGACGGCCAGATCCACTTGGACGTTGGGGACAGTGACGACCTTCCCTTTTGGCCAGTCGCACTGACGCCGTCCCGTTGCCCTTGCTTTCTCTCAAAGCATCGGACAACTTGTTGCTATTACGAGCAACTGTCTGGCGGCGTGCGAAATTCTTCGACGCCCCAGAATCGATCAAAATTCTAAAGGGATGATTTTGCGTATCCCCGTACACATCCGTGTACTACGAGCAACCCGCCGCTGCTCTTCGCCGATTCGAGAGTGTGAAGACTCTCAGGGGCTAAGTCCCCGTGGTACGCGCCACCCGCGCACCCATCACGAAGACTTAGTTCTTCCCCAGTAGGGCGCCCCGCCCCTACTGGTTTCCGGCGTTCCCCTGTCCCCGGGGTCCTGGCTTCTGCCAGCAACCCTTGAGGACGGGCTTGGGGAAAGACCGTCTGCGGAGTATTTTCGCGGGACAGTCGCGCTTGAAGTGGTCCATCTTCCCGCAGCCGAAGCAGCAGATGTCACGCTGTTCGGCGGACCCGTGTTCCATGGGAACTGGTCCGTTGGGGCTCGGATGACCGGGAGTCGACAAGGAACTCCCAGGCCACGCTGAGGCCGGCGTACGCGTCTGGCGATGGGTGTACTCTTCCTGAAGAGCCACTTGAATCGCCTCCTCAGGGTGTTTGACTGCACCCGGAACAGCTGAGTGCGCACGGGGCCCACTCGAAAGCCGTCCATGAACACAGTCATCTTGATGTGTTCGTCGAGTGGGGTTTTCACTAGGGACGCCGTGAGTTCCCGTATCTCTTGCACGTACTCGTGCAGCTCACGCCTCCCTTCCTTGCACGAGAGGAAGCGCGAACGCTGGCGGTACTTGTAGTTCGCCGGAAGGAACGCGGCTCGGAGCTGTTCACACAGCTGAGCCCAGGATATGAAACATTCAGGGGATGTTGCTTCCCGAGTGTACACCCAACTCTTAGCACGACCGCTAAAATTGGAAAGTGCAAAAGCAACACGCAGTTGCTCGGTCGAGATCAGAGCCGCGTCCATCGCGAGCTCTACTTATCGGACCCAGAAGTGAAGCTTCTCGCCTTCCTTCCCTTCATACGGCCTAACCCTTCAGCATATTGGCTTCGGGTGTGGCGAATTTGCTTCCGCTGCCGGAGCCTGCAGGTTCTCTCGCGCATGCGCGATGCGCCCCTGCTCGTACGCGTCAAAAGCATTGACGCGCTCGATCTGCTCGGCCGGTGTTGACACAACCAGGCTCTGCAGGGCCTCCATCCCGAAGATGCCTGCCATCTTCCGAACCGACTCGAACTGAGAGTCGTTCATATAGGAGAAGTCGTTCCTCTCCATGGCAACGAACTTCGGAGAGGTTCAGGTAGTCTACTCGCGGTGGCGTGGATTGCTTACGAGTGCTACCAAGTATGACGGGCCTTGCGCTAGAGGAAGTTAGCTTCCGAGAGTATACAAACTCTCAGTGAGCGGCAGTTCACAGGTCCCCTCTTTATCAAAAGAGAGCGAAGTGACCTATTTAAGGTAGAACTAGCCGAGCGCCGCCGCGTAGCGGCGGTACTTTAGGTTTAGCTCTACTTGCCTTGGCCTTGCCGCCTCCGCTTCGCTTCGGCGGGAAAATTATTTAAAAAAATATGAACCCCTATGTACTTCATGAATTTCATAATTCTGGGTTTAATTTAGACCAGTCGCTACAAAATGCTGAGCTCCCAGTAAGCCGTGCAATTATTTCTACAAAATGCATCACACTTACCATGCTTAAAAATTATTATTCTGGTGATCTTGACACAGTCTCTATATTATTGCTGGCTACTACATAAGTACTGGCGTGACATTCGTCAGTCATCGCTACTTTCATGAAGTTTGATAGGTTTACCTAGAGAGCATCATACAGTCCGTGTTGACTCGGGCACATGCTTGCCGTGTCGTGCTGGCATTAACGGCGAGTATGTACCCAACTCAAGAATCACCAGCACTTCAAATAGCATGTCTACAAACGATATTGAATATATTTAGCTTGGCGTCGTGCTCGATATCATGGGCCGTTCTGAGGCGCTGTGAAACTTAGCCCGCATCAATGCAAAGGACAGTAATGATCTATCCAGGTTGCACTTCTTACTCTCTTGTACTGCCTATTTACGCTTGTAAGTAACTAAAAATTGCTAACTTCTCACACAAAACTCACTGAAAGCTATAAATTTTTCGAATTGTAATATTTTATGCATGCAGCCTTCATTTTATGCTGATTCAAAAGTCATTGGTGTGGTGAAGTGCTTTCTCAGAAATAAGAGAATGGGCCTGCCACGGGGTCACTATCCCGAAGCAGTGACAATTTCAAGTGATTAGAGAGGATTTGGGTTGTTTGGCACGGGTGCAAGTTGCCTGTGGTGGATTAGCCATGACAAGCAGCACCCCGTATGGAATGACGATGGATTTTGTATGAGCGATGTACGAGAAGGCAAGATCCACCAGGACTTACCTCGGATCCACCCTTACCTGGATCCACTTAGATGGATATGGGATATACTATATAAGAGTGGATCGAGTGTGGATTGTGGTGTAGGGATTTCCAGATTCGACCATACGCCAACCTACTTTAGGTCAAGAATCGGCTCGGTCTGATAACCCAGAGCTTAGGAGCAAAGGATCACGGTAAGTACTCGGCGATCTGTCCGGATATGCTATCCGGATGGCCGCTGAGCTCAACGGTCGCCGGAACTCAGCTGATGGGTCGGTAGAGATCCGAAACGACTACATTTCACTAGATATTTGTATTAGAAGCATAGGATTAAATAGGGGGAGCCGAAAGGGCTCCCAGAAGATAATAGAGCAGAATTTTCCTAGTCCAAGACACGTGCACACTTTTCCGGTAAGTCCCTGCATAGGGCTGGATTATGCCTGCCGTCAATACTCGAGAGGCATAGCTTGTAGGGTATTGACTGGGTAGCGCCAAGAGATTAGGTCGGTTCCGGATAGGACAAAAGTCTCGCTACGCGCGAAAGAAAGCCCCGCATATAATCAGCGGGCCGGTACGTCGGATAGCTCGGGTGCCGTAACACTTCTAGCTGAGCAGCCTCTGCGCTCGGTGACCTGTAAAAGCGCTCGCGCGACGTCGTCCATCCTTTGGTGGAGGGCACAGGGTTGTGAACGAGCTCAGCCGAACCAAACTCGGCGGAGCCTCGGAAGTGATCTGATCTAGTTAGTCGGAACCGAGTGGAAGCGAGCCACTCGTCTGTCCCGGAAGGGCCGGACCGCGAGGGGACCACCCTCTGCGCAGGCCATACAACCGCCGACCTAACTCGGCGATTCGTTGTGGTTTGTGTAAGGAATCCACATCTGACGGTATTTGTGTGTTCTACTACACCACACTGGTGCCGCGACCCGGGCACAGGAGTGTGTGCTTGTTTTTATAGGTGCCAGCTAACCAAGTTAAGAGGAAGAGAAGAGAAAGAGAAGAGTGAAGATGGTCAAGGGATCAGAAACCCGAGCGACGGAAGCCCAGCGACGGCTGGAGGATCGCCTCTCGCGGGGTCGGACCCGGCGGATCAACGACTCATCGCCATGACGATGGAGGTGGGACGAACCGTCCAGTTCGACGAGGATGACCAAGACCAGGAGAGCGAGAACGGAGATGCAAGTGAAGGAGAGTATGAAGAGAAGGCCGAGACCGCTGAGCTCGGAGAAACGAAGACTACCGCCGAGCTACTTGGCGAGGTGGAAGAGTTGACGCTGCAGGTGGGACGCATGGAAGCCCCACGTCCTGTCGAGCGCAACTTATCCGCCGAGCTCGACGAAGGTGCGGATGATGAAGAAGATGAAGAAGAACATGGCGTTGCTCAAGGGGACCGTCCGCCCCTTATTCCGAAAGCGACGAGGAACGCCGATACGCCGAGCGCCAATAAAATGTTGGCTCGACTCGGCGAGGAGATGAGATGAGAACGAGATCGGAATGGATGATGATGTTCGCGCCTGTGGCGATGGCGCAGGCTAAGTGGCCGGTGTTGGGTCCCGAGTTAACTCAGCCGGTGCGGGCAGCCAACATCAATCAGTTGGTGGAAGAAACTGTGTTGCTGTTGAAGGCGATGGGATATCGGTGCAACAGCCGACCAAACAGCCGCATCCTGTCCGACTGGAGTCTGACCCGTGGCGGAGCTGAGCTCTGGCAATGGAAGAAGAAGTTGAGAGTGGCGTTTGGATTGGAGAAGGCCCCTGGTGGAACGAAGAAGGTGTACAGCCGAGTAGCCGAGTTCAAACCACTCGGCGAAGACCCAAGCAAAATTCCTTTGCCGAAGACCCCGGAGACGAAGAGACGTGAAGTGTTCCGCGCTACGCAAGGGAATCCGTACTTCGAAGACTCTCACATGCTGACTCCAATGAAGCTAAACCCGACTCAGCGAGGGCCGCGTCGGGGGCAGCGGAATGTTGGTCGTTACCGTGAATTGTATGACGCTGCAGATGAGGCTAAGACTTACGAGGAGGATGATGA